>NW_020957155.1:86949-120666 GCF_003031625.1 Empidonax traillii | reverse complement strand
TTTTGTCATCAGGCAAAAAGCTTCTTGAAAAGCTTCTTTTATTGATTTCAGTAATTTCCTGTGGGAAGAGAACACTTTCTTCCTTATCAAATAAACATTTGAGTTTTCATCCTGCTGATGAAAAACCCTTCTAATACAATGACCTCAGCTGCACAAAACCACAGTTCTTCAATACCTTCGTGAATACAGAAAAGATCTTAAACATACCTGTATGTCTGTCCTTGAGTGCGTTTTTGCACATTTCTATTCTTGCTGAATGAAAGGGTACATATCTGTCTTGGGGTGAGGCCACTAACACAACATTTTTAAAGTACTGAAGACCTGTGGCAAATATATTAAATACATTAATCACAATGAAGCACTGCGATGAAAAATACACACAGTGTCAGCATGACTACTTCATGTTCAAAGGCTTTTGAAAACCTAAGTTCAAAACGCATGATAATTATTAAAACATGCAACACAAGCTCAGAAATATTCCTAACAGCCTAAACACATTTCTACCGTTTCTGAGACGTATTCATTACCTATCAACACTCGCACAGGTAAACTGTATGCCAATAAAAAAACTGTGAAAAAAAGACTAATTAAAACCTTAATCTTGCAAATATTTATACCTCTAATCAAGAAAAAAACCCTAAAAAATAACAAGTTAGCACAATTCTCAAACAAAACAGAGAGAAGAAGGAGAAAAGGAGTCAACTTCACTGCTATAACATCATACTGTTACATCACTGTTGAGGGATCCTTGTGATCCATCCAATTCCTACATTCAGCAGTCCCTTGATAAATGCACACCGCTGGTACATTGAATGGAAACCTGGAATCCTCTCTCTTCCCTGGAGGTAATGGGGCCACTGATAAGTTGCGGAAACAGGCTCCTGATGTTTGCTGTGTCTGTGGTGTCTTGAGCCCTCCATCCCCACATTTAATAGAGAAGTAAGAAAATGGATACCAATGATCTGGTTTACTAGTCCAGAGAGTATCCTGGGCACAGAAGAGCTGTGGGTTTTTCTTTCATCCTTCCCTCCCACCTTGTGTGGAAGACTGAACTTTCCATCGTGGACATTCAATTCCAATAAAAAAATGTCCTTTTCAGGCCTGGAGATGCCTCTCTTTATTGGCAGCATCCAGAACCAAGGCCTGACTGGATGGGGCTTTGAGCTGCCGTATCTAGTGGAAGGAGTCCCTGCTCATGGCAGGGGGGTTGGAATGAGATGATCTCTAAGGTCCTTTCCAACCCAAACCATCCTATGTTTCTGTGATTCCATGACTGTGATTTCTAGATTTTCACAGAAAAGCTATCCGTCACCATCACAAAGAAAGGTCCTTCTGCCTGACTTTCCAAAACCTGGCTGAAGCTGTTTTTCTTCTTGTGTAATCAAATCAAATTTGAAACTTTATTCTGAAGTAAAAAGTAGGAGAAGCAACAGTACGTGCTACCATATCTAAAATCCTATGTGAAGAGGTTCAATAGGGAAGAATATTTTGTTGGGTTTTGTTTGATTTTTTTTTTTTAAACAAGCATGAGAAATAGTTTTCAAAGAGATTGAAAAGTAGCAGGGATTTCTACTTTAATAAGAAGGTCAGAAACTGCTGGAGGTTTAAAGTGTCATCTGGGAATGTAGGCACAACACTGTTTCTGGCATTCCTTCCTCTGTAGGTTCTCCCAGCTACTTCTGAGAGCAGGGTGCTCAGGTAGGGGCATCTCTCTATTGACTCAGTATGCCAGCTCATATGTTCACATATTGACCTATCTGCTTCTTCAGATTTTTTGCCTAAGCACGTACCTGGATGATTCTGACTTTTCAGGCAACCATCTCCGCATTTAAATTTCTGCTTTCTGTATTTTCAGGGACAACACCTTAATTTATATTGTGTTATGTCTCCAGTCTACCAAACTAACAAACAATAAATCACTTTGACTCACAACACATGATTAGGAATTCTTTTTCTTGGGAAGTTACATTTTAAGCTTCCTGTGTAGACCCAATTCATTTTAACTCAACAGTAGTAACTCAGACATCGACTGTACTCCATGGAAATGAGAGCCAGGGAATCAAAGGGAAAATCCAAATAATGCCAATATACATCACCTTCATGACCTATACGTCACTGATTATGATATGTAGTGCATTCATAAAATCAAGAAACAAGTCTATGTTGGTCATACTAAGAATTAAGATGTCATATTCATATTGATATTTGTTTCCTATTAGCAGTGTAACAAACAGAAAAAAAATTAAACATCAAGTAGAGACCTTGTAACTACATACTTGGCACCAGTTTGCTCACAGGCAATATTTAAAATAACTCTTAAAAGAAAACATTTGCTTTATAAAAGGATCACACTTGTTTTGTTCTCTTAAGAAAAGCCTAATTTATTTTATTTATTCATGACAGACCAAAGATGGGGTAAAAAGATGCTTTATTCAGACAACATTTTTCCAGTGTGAGGCCATACATCTCTCTTTAGTACAAAATTGTCACAACAGACATGAATAAAATTTGCTCTTCATCTCCCAGAGTCATATTTCCCACTGACAAGAGATGTTAAACTTACAAAAAATAATAAGAAATGAAAAATAGTTTTCATCTAGTAGCATAAATTAAGCAGTGGTGGCCTGTCAAGAATGATGTTTCTTGCTTGCAGAATATAAACTTAGGTGCATGTTTAATGCAGCACAAAGGTCTTGTTTGATACTAACAGTTTAGCAAATATATTTTCTGATAACCAGCACAAAAAAAAATGCACAGATAAAATAGATATTAGATTTTAGAAAGAGTTAAACTTCCTGAAAACAAGAGTGTTCAAAGAAAGATTTTTAACAAAATGGAGATTTACTTTACTCCTTGGAGAAAATGCTAATCCAGCACAACTCTTGGTATTTCCACAGGCACATCAAGCCCTACTCACCCGTTTTTTGGCTGAGCTGATAGAGGAAACACTTGCGCAGATCCGCGTTGTCCCTGAAGGTCAGTTGTAAAAGCGACCCTGACTTTTTCAACTTCTGCATGAGCCACAGACCTGGAATGAAAATTGGTGCATATTTTCATCTTGTTTGCTACTTAACAAGCAAGGCAATCAGTGGCATGTGCCTACAGTAAGGATAGCACTGTAATTCAGAAGTCTTTTCTACTCTTTCATTCCTAATCAACAGGGAGAAAAGTCTAAGGGTCTCACAGGATAGAGGTAAAAGTTTTGAACTAAAAGAGGATAGATTTAAACTAGATATAAGGAATAAATCCTTTACCAAGAGGGATGTAGACACTAGATCAGGTTATCCAGAGAGGTGGGAGATGTCATCCCTGGAAACATTCCAGGTCATGTTGGACTGGGCTCTGATGAAACTAATTGTTTTGAAGATGTCCCTGCTCATTGTTACAGGGTTGGAACTAGATAATCTTTAAGGTCCCTTCCAACCCAAATTATACTATGATTCTATGATTATCCATGTCATGGTAGCAGAAACACTGAGGAAGAATGAACTTTCAATTGTGGACATTCGATTTCGATAAAAAAGTGTCTTTTTCAGCCCTAGAGATGCCTCTCTCATCCAGAGAAGTGGAAGACTAAGTGGAAGACTAAGTAGAAGCAGAGTCATCTCTCACTGCTGCACACCCTTGGGTTTTCCAGGGAGCACTGTGATGGACCTTGTAGTAGATACTGAAAGCCACTCTCGTTGCAATCTTTTTTTGTGGGTTTGAAGCCTTCAAAAAATATTTTTCACAACTTCAGTGCACAAGTCATGCTACGATTTATTGCTGACTCCCTCTGTTGCCCTCTCACACATTCTGCCATGGCCCACAGGCAGTCACAGCTATCCCACCAGCTCTTACCTGTACTAACCAAAGTGCTGTTGTTGTAAAGGGTTCCAAGGTGAGGGCCAGAGAGGGACAGGAAGGTGTGCAACTTGTTGAGGTAATAGCGAAACCTGGGCCGAGTTAGTACAGATCGAATGATGACGTTACCAAGGGAATGTCCGATAAAACTGTTGGGAAAAAAAGAATTACACTAAGACAAAATCCATCTGTATTTTCTTTATATTAAACGTAAACAAATTGCTCTTGTGGGGGACTGTTTCACTCAGTTATCAGTTAGTCTTTTAGCTATCATTTCATGGTTTTTTTCAGCCTACAAGATGCTCTTTCATCTATAACAATGTAAAAATTAGTCTCACTGATTCAATGGTTTTAACACAGAGCACTTTAGGAAAAGCTAATTTCGCTGGGTGTTGCTCATGTAACTCAAAAAGTTACAGACTATTAACTGCCATAAGGCTTACCTTATTCGGGATATGGAGAGGTTGTACAACTGGATATGCTGAATAATTTCATCCAATAATCGGTCAGTCATTGTATCGAAATCAGCAAAAGTGTCAGTCTGGTGAAAAATGAAATGAGTTAGTGAGTTAAAATACACTGCTCTAATTGAAGATAGATGTTGTTTTTCAAAGTAAAATGCAAGGAGAAATGTAATAAACTGTGTAAATTTTCTTTATACATTCTCAAGGGTGAAGAGGGGGGATTTTTCTCAATCTCCAGGTCCTCTAAGAAATTGAAGTTCTTCTTTGAAAGAGATTTTTGAGTGGCTCCACAACCGTAAGTATGATGCTAAAGCAGCCTGACTTGATATTGTGATGACTGTTAATGCTCAGCTGTTCTAGATATCAGACTCTGCACATGGAAGAATAGCTTTCGGCATTTGGGATTCAACAGATTACAGCGATAAAACAGTTTACAGCATTATCTGCTGACATGAGAGTTATGCTGATGATCAGGATGTCATCATGAAATTATTTGGCCATCTTAATCAAATGCTGTGCATTTCTTATTCAACAGCCACCAGAAGGAGAATGAGTTTAGAGAAGCGAACAATTTGTTGCTTGCAACAGTACTGCCAGTTGTGAGACAATAAAACAAATAATATATTGTCCAGTCTATACAATTGCAGGCAGATCTTACTCAGAACTGTGTCATTTGGCAATTCAACAGGGCTCTAAATCAAATTCATAACTAATGAGATGCCACAAAAACAATCATCAAATGTTGGAACAGCTATTCAGTAAAACATATCAGTAATTAATGCTTTTGAAACATATCAGTAATTAATGCTTTTGTGACACAACTCATCTTGCTAATTGCAGCTCTTGCAAAAGAAAACATGAGCATATTCACTTTTCAACAGAGACTTAAAATAAATGTTCTCATAAACTACAAACAGTCCACTAACCTTCTGCCTGTTTGTTTTGTTTGCATTGATAATTAATGATTTCCTTCTAGGCTCATTATCCCAAACCTTTCAGGTTGTTTAAAAGTGGAAGAACATCAGCCTGAATGTCAATCATAAACAAAGCACATCAAGCTTCATATTTCACCTGGCTATATCTCCATCCTTTCCTATCATTTCAGCCTGACTGAGCTTTTCAAATGCATCACAAATGAAGGTCTAAAATAAGTGATTTGCATTTTCCTCTGTAAGGAAAAACAACTAAATGACTGATTTCTTGGGCCATTTTCAGTGTGGTTCTCAGAGAAAGTTAAAAAACAGCAATGGAATGCTTTGCAGCACCAAAATAGTCGTCAAACCATCCAGGTTCAATTTCCAGTGCTGTGAGAATTTCCCCACCTTCACAGACCATAAGACCTCTAAATAGTTCCCCTATGGGCTCTGGATAATTTTAAATATAGATGCTGTATGATTTTTCGTTCTCTGAAAACATTCTCTTCTCTGAGAAGAGGCTTTGATGGAAGTATGGAGCGGTCTCATTTCACCTTGCTTACATTCAGTGTACAGGTCTGCTGCTGACAGGGATGTGAGCTGGAAGGTGGTGAGTTCACAGACTGACACCAACCAGCCACTTCAAAATATAAAAGCTGTTGAACAAAGAAGGTTGGAAAGTTTTGACTCAACTTTCTCAGTGGCTTATAAATCAGAATAATGTTCCTGACTGGGCACTGGAAATCCTTATCTTGTGCATAAAGTTAGACCTTTGTGTCATAAATATGTGTTCATTGCAGAGCAAAGCACTGGATTCATTTTGGTTTCTCTGCCTAGACCAGCAATCAATTTTTCTGGAACACATTTCTTTATCATTCAAGGAAATAAATCTCACAAACATTGCAACAGGAGAAACAATGGCTGATGCAGCAAAGGGAGTTGACAACACCTGCTGGATATTCCACATCCTCCAGAGAATTTACCATCACTAAACTTGCTGCTTTCCATCTGTGCGGTGTTGCAGAGGCACCAGGCTGCCAAGTTTTCAAACTGACAGGATAAATCCACTTTCTTCCTCTAAGGTCTAGCCCTATTACTGCTAATGTCACTGCCTTTCACTTTAGTGCCAGGAATATTTTCCAGTAGGTTTGAACACCCTATCAAATTAGACAGTAATAGGACCAGACCTTTGCACTAAATGCTACGTACAATTCTCTGAATTCACCAGTGCTTTTGGTTCATTCAGCTGCTGAAAAGGCTTTTGTTAAAGGCCCTGTTTTGGCAATCTAAAGGAAGACAGAAATTAGTTCTGTACTACCTGATTTCTTTCAGACATTAGGAAGTCCAGTTTTCCACCGGGAAGTCCCAGTTCTATAAAAGTCTTTACCAGGCGCAGATCTGCACTGTTACCTGGAAATAAAAGGCATTTTATAAGATGCAATCCAACGGAAAAATAACAGGTATAGAGCCAATTTAACACAACAACCTTGACACCAGGGAGCTCTTGCTAAGTGCTGATAAGAAGGTTACCACACCATGCATTGAAACAGGGGGAGAGCAAGAACACACACAGCCTGTCCCAGGTGGGCTGGACCTTGCTTGTTGCTGTGGGGAAAAAGGGGCAAAGGTCAGACCCAGAATAACTCTGTCTTCTATTTGCTGAACAGCAGAGGTAGGACAAAAAAGACAACAAGCTGAGGTCTGTCCTTCCATCTTTACAGATGGTGTGGCACATGCTGGGCTGCAGAGCTGTACCTGCAGATGGAGTGTATTCACAACTAGAGATGGTGCTGAAATACTCTCAGGCTCCTAATATTTAGAGAGAGACCCCATTCCATACTAGGAAATTCCAAAGCCTCCCAAAATATTTTGCTGGGAAAGCAGGCACAGCCACCTCACAAGGAGGACATTCCTGCCACTGAGATATTTAATGGCAAACAGTCCTTGCTCAAGCCAGTAAGTGTTTGTTTTCCATTTTTTTTTTTTTTTGAGATTTCACTCTCTACCCCTCCTTCTCTGTAGTTTCAAGGTTAAAAATCTATGCTTTTCCCGTTAATACCAAGAATTTGACAAATGAAGCTTCACATTTTACACAACTGTTTTCTGCTCAGAAAGCATGCATGTAGAAAAATTCCAAGATCTGCTTCCTCTGCAGTGAATAATGATTTTTATTCTCCCAGTTTCTAACACCAGCCACTCTCTTCCCTATAACAGTGTTTTGGGAGGTTAAATATTTTTTCCTCCTGGTGACATACTGCAAAACAACCAAGTATTTGTGGAAAGACAGAAGAAGTTACTGTAATGAACTTCTGTACACAGGAGGATTGATATGCTTTGGTATAAAATTCTATTTAAACATAACCAAACAAAGGTTGCAGCCCCCCATTTCTTAGCCCAAATATTTCATATTCCCTTAGGTCTTTTATTGCGATGAACCATATAGCATAGTAAGGAATAAATACTTAGCTAAGATAAATACTTAGACTTTCTATTCTTTCGTACTTGCTGAACATCTGTCTTTTTTTTTTAATTTACACCAAAATGACTTACAAACAGTAATTCCTCCTGGCCTTACCATCCAATCCATGGACACACACAACCAGGTGAATTCCATCTTCTAAATTTTCTTCCTCTTCCTCTGGTGGAAAATATGGGATATCAGAAGCTAGTACAGATAAGTCACTGTACAGAAATCCTTCAATCTTCATTTCTTTTTTAAATTTTTCTTTGGCCTGATAAAAACTGGAGAATACATTAATTAATCACAGTAGAACTGGGTGTTCAACAACAAACCTTCAAACTAGAAATGAGAAGGCTTGTACTTGCAAGGAGTTATGTTTGCAGCTTTCTAGCAGAGACCTGGATACCCTTCTTTGTCTGTTAGGACTGAATGAAATCAGGATGCAGGGAAGAAAGTTTGTTTCTGAGTAACTTGGTTAAATACAGGGAATAGTTAAAGTGCATTAGCACCTTACACCTGCCAGAGGAATGAAAGAGTAGTGTAAAAATAATTTTCTGGTAGCTTGTCACAATGAGACTAAGATACAGAATTAACAATTTTTTCATCCTAACAGTGTCATTGGCCTTATAGGTAATGAAATAAAAAATGTGTCATTTCACTAGCATCAGATGCATTTATAGTCAGGTAGAAGGTGTTCTTCCCCATCCTCAGACTAGAATTAAAAGATGCACCTCATATGATAGATATTGTTAGGTTGGTTTGGTTTGGATCTTTGGTTTCTTTTCCAAACATTTTGTAGGATTTAGAGGAAGAGCAGCTCAGTGCTCAAAAAATTAAACTAGCCCCTTTCTTACTAAAGACCTAAAATGTGACACCTGAATTCTCCCTGAAGCATTCTGCTGGCTGAAGATGACAAACTCTTCAGTGGGCTTTTGACTTAGCAAAACTTATCCAGAGCTTTTAGGAATTAATAGACACAACGTAAATGTAGAATTAGGGAGAGAACCAGGATGGATCAAATTAGTAGATATAAAGCTTCAAAGCTTTGGGGCAGCTTAAGGCCACTTATAGAATCATTAAGGCTGAAAAAGACCTCTAAGATCAATGAGTCCAATAGTGAGCATTTACTTACATCAAGCCAACTAAATTTTAAGGGACACGAGAATGAAAAAACTAGCTTTTGGGTCTTGGATGTGGAGGCCTTTGATTCATGTGCATGAATACATGCTTAAGTGTTCTGTTTCACAAATAAGAAACAAATTTTGTGCTTAAATTAGGCAGGACTTACATCATGGTGTATAAAACAAACCTGAAAATGCTTTCAAAAGAATAAAAAAAAAAACCTTTGCCTTTCAAAAGAAAGCACATGCAGACAGCTCCAACATTTTGGAACATTGAATGGGTTGAGAAATGCCAGTGTTACTGTTGCACTCAGCACAGCAGAGACATCAAAATATAACTGAAGTGTACGTGTGGTAGTGTGCCAATCTGTTTAGTCTTTGAAAATCTTGGTCTCTGTGTGTTTTCATCCTTCCTGTCTATTTAGATAACTCATTCTATACAAACTATTTGTGTATTTGGATTATTTATACTGAAATTCCTCAGGCAACTGTCTCAAGTGCAAGGCTACTGTGTGCCTAGTGTTTTAGGGTCCTGAATTTTGCCAGGGTCTCTTGGCATTACAGTTACAATAATGAAGTAATTAGACATTCTTACTTCAGCATCCTTTCGTTCATCTCTTCATCCACCTCATCGGAATTAGAAGAGACAACTCCAAAGGAGCCCAGGGGCTGGCGTGTGATGGGGATCACAGCCTGCTTTGCAGAGAGGCCGACCATGGCAGGGGTCTCTTTGAGCACGGAAGAGAAGGGAAGACACGTGGCTGTGCAAGAGACTGACAGGTTAACCACATCAGCAGCCTTTCTGCTTTCCAGGGCTACTCCCTCCGTCGCTGCCAAAGGAAACCCGGTGCCGTTCGCTACAAGTTTATGCTCTTGGCTGTTGGGTTCCTGAGGATGTTCAGCCCGGTAGGACCCTGCTGCAGGGTCTGCTGGGGCAGGTGAGTCATTGAGCTCTATTTCTTGTAACACCTGCATTTCTGCACACACTGCTGGGCTCTCAGCAGCAAGAGAGCTGCCACACTCTCTTTGCAGTGAGCCAAATTCAGTGGAGGTCTCTGACGGAGCTGTAACGGGATAGCACAAATCTGGTACCACCTTTACACTTTGAGAGAAACTCTTCTCTCCTGAAATTCTGCTATTGGAGAAGCCCTGTTGTATTTTTAAACTGTCCAGCTTAAGTTTATCCTTTGGATCCTCAATGCATGTATCAAGCTTATCTATATTTTGTTCCAAGTAATTACAAGCCCTTGGTGTTTTTAAGCTGCACTCACCATTGCTCTCCAGTGACTGGCTCTCAGAGACATTTTCTTGGAGCTGCTTTGGACAAAGGGGTGGCCTTGCATTTTCCAAATTACAAGTCTCTGGAAAACCTTTCTCCTCCTCCCCTTTTAACTCAGTGTTACTACTACTGTGTTGGAGGGAGGGATTGGGATGTCGTCTTGGCTCTATTTGTCCACTTTCAGTGGTGATTTGACACTCAGAAGAGTCCATGATTAATTTCCCGTCGTCACCCTCTGTTTCCACGCAGCTTTTTGAGTTTTGGTCTCCCAAGGTTGCCTCAATGCGTTTGGATATATCCACCTCCTCCGTGGGCTCTTCTGGGCTGCTGATCTGAGGAGCTGAGACAGATTTTGTCAGTTTGGTGAGTTCAACTTCCCGCTCGTCTTCTTCAAAAGGCAAAGAGCTGATGGATGTGAGTGATGCTTGGATCCCACTGGGCAAGCTAGTGTTGCTTTCCGTGTGGCCACCCTCCAGAGAGTTTCGGTGGATGGCATGTCTCCGGACCAAGTGGTGCAGGATCTCTCGATCACTGGGCAGCTCCAGCGCCCGACTCCGAGCGTCGGACCACGCCACTGAGCTTGGTTCACTTTCAATGCCTGAATCAGATATTATAGAGGAGGATCTTTTAATGGCCCCTGACGTAAGGGTAAACTCTTCGCTCTCCTCACCCCGCTGCTCCTTTGTGAGCGATTTCACTTCAAAGCAGTGTGAGGGCAAAGGTTTCAAAACAGGCAGATGAGCCTTGGTGTCGGGATCTTCTGGTTTTTCAAGACTGGTCAACTCATTCAGTGCAAGCTCAGACGAAGTGAAATTATTCTCAGGATGACCAGATTCATCTATTTTATGTATTTCAGTCCTGTCTTCTGAGCTATCAGTTCCACACGCTCCACACTCATATTGACCACTGACAATTAACACAGGCTCACTTTTGTGAGAGTCCTTATTGCTAGATTTTGTGTCTCCACAAGTTACATCCGCCCCAAGATTATTATCTTTTAATAATAGAACTTCCTTGGGTGTTTCAAAGTCTCCTGGTATGTGTTCTGTATTGCCTGGCTCTGAGTCAGAGACAGTTTCCCTTCTTGAAACAAAAATATTTTCAGGTTTCCTTTGGCCTTCTTTGTTAGCTGTACATACCTGAGATGTGGAGTGCTGGTTTAAACCCTCAGCAGCACCTTCAGTACTGCTGTATAGGCATGAGGGATTCCTGTTTATCCTGTCATGTATTAGTGGAGTACCTTTCCCAAAGTCTCCTTTTATTACTGCAGTGGCGTCATTTGATGCACAGTCTTCATTTTCATCTATTACATCCATTTGAGTATTTGCAGGAACCTCGAAATCTGAGAAGACTTCCAAATTCTGATCTGAAAGAAAAAAAGAAAAATAGTAGTAGCATCTGTAAGAACACAACAAATCACCTCAAAGTGATGTGGGACTTTTAAAAGTGATTTTAAGTCTTAAAAAATTATGCTGTATATATTTATATTATGTAAATTATACATACATAACAAGGTAGATTACAAATTCATATGCCAGAGTGCATGTAACTAGAATTATACTCACTGAACAGTTATTTTTAGGCCAAAGAAAACAGTATCAGTAAAATACACTTTCCTCAGTACAACTGCACATAAACTCTTAATTTTTAAAGCACAGATAAGTGAAACAAAGCTGATACTTCTTTTTATTCCTGCTCTCATTTGACATTGTTCACAGTATAGCTCTTTTGAAGCAGTTTAATTCTCATTTTAATAGTTTAAATATCTATAAAGAGCATTATCAAAATTTAGGTAGTAGAATAACTGTGGAAGGGTGGACATTTTGTACTACAGCCTATGTTCACTAGACTATGGTGACCTATATTATTAATCCATATTGCTCCCTTGTTAATGGTTAAAAGAAAAAGGTATTGAAGTCTGAGGTTTTACTAAAAAATTCGCATAGTTAAATAATTTCTTCATTAAAAATTTTGATTTGGGCAATCAAGGGCAAAATATTTTTTGAAAGGCAATGCTGCCTTTCAGGAAAGTGTTGAGCTTTACAGTCGAACTGTGTTTTTTTGTTCTGAGATTTCTTACCACTAGATGTCACAGTGGGGATAACAGTCATAGCGTTTTGCCTTTAAATTTGTACTATAACAAAAATCTAAACAATGTAGTTTTCTTTCTAGATTTTGCCAGTTTTAACAAAACAGATGAAAAATAAGAAGGAAATACTCTAGTTTTCTATTATGGAAACCAGAAGAATTCAGTTGAATTACTTAAGGGGCCACACTCTCTTCCAAGCTCAGCACGAGGGATGTGAAATGGTTTGTCATGGGCTGGGACAGCAAAACTCCCTCAGTTCAAGCTCTCAGGAAGCTGCACCTTGTAGTGTTTCACTCACCTTTGCAAGGCATATCCATGTACCTGTCTTCAAAGATAACTGGGAGAGTGTTCCAGTCCCCGTCGATGTCGAGGCATTCTGCCGGCAGCGGGGGCATGCTGGTGAAATACTCCGAGTTACGAATTTCTGTAGAAATCTGTGCGTGGCTTTGGATCCTGGCAGCAAAGCACAAAACAAATTGAGCGTTTGAGTAGTTACTCTGCCATCTCTCCATCGCTCCTGCGAGCCCTGATATGCAGGCAGAGGAGAGAGTCAATGTCCTTAAAGGGAGAGGGAAGATGCAGGATGGGAGATACCCAGCACTCCCGGGACAATTGGATCTCTCAGTTAGAAATACCTACAGTTTGCACAATCCCTTATTTAAGACCTCAGTATTTTTGAAACTATTCCAGCTGCCACTGCCACAGGCTCCTGTTAGCTGCCATAACGCATTGCTGTCCTCGAGGGGTCACAGTTGCTGGCTGGGACAGGATCACCCAGCTGGCTTCCTGGTCAGGAAACAAGGTCTGTCACTCTGGCTGAAGTCAGGGTTTCAAAACCCAGATGCAGGAAGCAATAATTGAAAATTTGGTTGAACATTACAGGGAGGAACAAAGCCAAGAACATGCATGGCAGGTCCTCTGTCTCACTTGTACCAGATGTCAGAGCACTGTGGTATCTCACACACATATACATCTGGAAGAGCTCAGATACATCAATTCAGCCACTATCTGTTGGCAGAACTAGAGTTATAGAATCATAGAATGATTTGGGTTGGAAAGGACCTTAAAGATCATCCAGTTCCAAATGCCTTGACATGGGCAGGGACACCTTCTACTAGATCAGGTTGCTCAGCCTGGCCTTAAACAAGTCCAGACATAGGGTATCCACAGATTCTCTGAACAACTTTTTCCAGTGCCTCACCACCTTCACACTAAAGAATTTCCTCCTAATAGCTAATGTAAACTTACTCTCTTTCAGTTTGAAGCCTCTCCCCCTTGCCCTATTACTACATGCCCTTGTAAAAAGTCCCTCTTCAGCTTTCTTGTAGGTCCCTGTCTGTTTCTATCACTTGGGCCACATAAAATGCTACCAGGTTCTCATCAGTGAATGTGACATTAAACTGGAACAGGAAAGTGTGTTCAGCTTTAATAAATACAATAAATTTTAGTCCTAATGAGCTTTCTTATTTAAACATCTGTCTCAAAAAAAAAAAAATTGAAAATGCATCAAATACAAAGAGGAAGGCAACAAGCCTTTCACAGATGGTCAGCTGAAAGTAAATCTGCACAGATTCCATAGGACAGTGCAGTGGCAATACTTCAGATTAGCATTGGCGAAAGGCAGGTTATCAAGTAGTAGTTACTGTAAAAATGCACTTCACACATTATGAACCAAAACTCAAACAGCAGGTTTGGAATTCATGCCAGAATGGAAGTTTCCTATGTCCAGACACAAATAATTTATTCAGAGCAGGATATCAGCTTCAACTTCAGACCATAATTATTGCTATCTGTCATTTGTTCTTACTTGTAGACAGGTTATTTTTTAGTCAGAGATAAACAAGTCACTGGTTTCTAAAACATGACTCAGACAGGAGCCTCCAAAAGCCAAATGATCATTTTTGCTGGCAGTAACACCTGAGTGTTTGGAGTTAACTCTTAGCACCCTAATAAATTTATCACTGACATGTTAATTAGTAGAATCATAGATTGGTTTGGGTTTGAAGGGACCTTCAAGATCATCTCATTCCAACCCCCTGCCACCGGCAGGAACACCAGACTAGGTTGATCAGAGCCCCATCTAGCCTGACCTTGAACACTTCCAGGGATGAGGCATCCAAAACTTCTCTGGGTAACCTGTTCCACTGCCTCAACACTCTCATGGGGAAGAATTTCTTCCTAATATCTAATCTGAGATTACTGTCCTTCATCTTAAAGCCATTACCCCCTGCCTGATTATTACACGACCTTGTGAAAAAGACAAATAATTGATATCAACAGGAGTGAATAAAAGCATTTTTGTCTGTAAATCTAGGGAGGATATATCACCTGATAGAGGCCTCCACCCTAGCCAATACCCAGCATATTGGAAATGGTGTGTCCTCTTCTGTCTAACCAGTCAAATGCTACCAGACACGTAGGTGCATGGCCTCACGCAAACTCACAACAGTATAGAAGGCGAAACCCAGCTCTAATGTGGTAAGAAGGAAGAAAGAACTGGGGGAAAAAACTGTTACTACTCGAGGTGGTTGTACAGCACCTGGCACACTGAGCACTGATCTCAGCTGGAGACTCTGTGAACCCAACATGTACTCACTACTGCCACCCATAACCTTAATAACAATCTGACATTTAAGACCGTTTTTCCAGCTATATCATCTAGCAAATTAAAAAAGAAAACATGACTCTGCCACAAGGCCTGTATAGATTGAATTTACCATACAGACCAATTTTTAATATTTTAATGATTTTTTTTTTTTTACTCAGTCTCCTTGATAATCATTAAGAAAAACATTATGTTTATATGTAGGAAATAGGCTAGTCCTGTGGCTGCCTGGAGAAATAAAAGCACTTCATGCAATTAGGCTTCCTCCTGTGCAGGGTCATGTTTGTTTGAATGGGGCCATGAGTGTCTGTGCCTTCACCCCAGGATCTTGACATGGGGGTTTTCCTTGTGCACAGCTCACTAAAATCCTGACGTGGGAGAACCAAGTGAACACAGCTGGGCACCTGCAGCCCTGGTGCTGTTCTAATTTGGCAGAACAAGGTAGCCTTGTACAACTCACCCACTAATGAAGTCACGTCCCTTTCCATCAACACCGAATAAGCCTTAATGTTCCCAGTGACAGCTCTGAGAAAGCAGTTTTCTTCTTTGCACTGGGTCAAATGTCTCACTTAAGCCTCATAATTGTGGCAGGAGCTGATGTCACAGCCTTTAAGCCCCTTCTGAAAGATGAGTTTCCACACTGGCAGTGCTGTGGTCCACCCATGGTAACAGGCTGTTTCAGCAGACAAACAGTCTGGACATTCCTCATTACTCAGAAATTCAAATCTAAGCATCTTTCTTTGATCTCTGCCCTCAGGAGTCAGGTCCTGAGTATTATCTATATGCTCCACTTTGGACTATTGGTTAAAACTAAAGGCAAAATTTGCCCTCGTGCATTTTTAAAACTGGCTCCACATGCTGCCCTACTTGGTTGCAAGCAAGAAGTGTCCAGCAGAGGGAAATACTTACATTGCCAGTGTTTTAGGGCATATTTTTATGAATGCAGCCCAGTTCCACATCCTTGTCTGTTTTATGTAATTGGTTCTTGGTCAATTCATTATCAGCCCTGAAATCATATCACATCCATGTTTTCTCCTGCTAATATAGTGGTATTCCCCATTCCTGCCCTCCACTGCTGCATCTACTGAACATCCACACCTTTGCATTGGCTGTTTAATACTCCTGTTGACATTTAAATATCCTTTCTGCTATAGAAAGTAGGGCTGGACTAAACATCAAAAGAAATCCATGACTATCTACCCCAGAAATGTATAATAAGGTCCGTAAAGAGAGAATCTGTAAATGTTAAGATTTGTTTCTTCCCAGTAGTTTTTTCCCATTAAACTGTCCCTGCTGGATCTGGTGGATTTGGTTCAGGAATTTAATTGAAGAAAGGAATATATGTATATATGAAGCTTGAAATTAATTCTTTCTGGGGACTGATCAGAGTCACTTACTTTTGAAACTCATTTCAAGTGTTTTACAATATGGAGCTAAAATAGAGCCACTGACTTCTCTCAAATCAAACTCCTCCATATCCAGCAGAAAAATACCTCAATCTTCACTGCAAAACATTTTAAAGTAAATTTTCAGTAATTCCAGTGACAGGGGAGGGTTAGTGGGTTACTTACAGGCCTTCCTGGAATGTGAGCACAGCAGGTTTCTGGTGCTCGGTGTAGAAGAAGGCTTCGGAGAATCTCCTCACCTGAGAGGGAGAAACACGTGAGTTAAACCTAAGTACTATGAGTCTAATAACAGAGCAATGACTGTCAGGACCAGATTCCTCAGTGTGGTAGCACCATTCTGTTGACAGAAAAAACCAAAGAGTTCAATTTTGCTTCAATTTCCCAGTCCAGCACAAAGCAGCTGATGCTGTTGCATATTTTGCTGTGAGGTAAGAAGTGCCCCTTGAAAATAAATCAAAATTTGGTTATCTGCATCTTCTGACTAATTTTCTAAAAGCGGTGAAATTTACCATTTCCCTCTGTATTCCTTAAAGCAGGGAAGATTTCTTCCTTTCCCACTATGAAAATTGTACAGCATTAGTGGAGCAACAACTAAATTAGAACAATTGATTGTCTCCTCTATGGGAATATCCACAGTGACTCACAGTGACTATCAAACCATCAAGACAGCAAAGGAAGTCGTACATGTCAGTCCAGAGGAGAATAAGCCCTATCATGGTAGAAACACACCTGCTTATGTCATGATACTTACAGAATGAGAGCTCTTCAAACCCCTTCATGGGCATTAGATCTGTTCAGTGTTGGATAATCAATTACAAAAGAGCCATGGATCTGAAGTGGCTGGCAGAGCACAGAGTGTGAAATAAGCTATAAAAAACTCAGTGCTGTCATCTGCCCTGGAATAAGCTTTGAGTTTAAATGAATCAAGCATAATATGCAATCAAATGTACTGAGCTGTTAAACTGCAGCCCATACATTCCTAATAGTAATTGTAAAAGTGACCTCTGTTACAGTGACAGAAAACTGCAGAGAAAAGCATATGTCACAGCATCTCAGCCTCTCCCTAAACCCCAGCTGTGCTTTAAAAAATGTTTTTTTCTGAAAAAAAGGACTAGAATCACTTCAAAAACCCTCTATCTTAATAGTAGGAATTTTCATATGGGGCTCTCCAAGTGTTTTCCAGTGCTGGAAAAGTATAATTACACACTGTTTATATGGGAAAGAACAATTTATATGAAGCATACAAGGATATATAATTTGACAAAGGGCAAGCAGGCAGGAGGCATCAGTCGAGGCTGGAAGAAACCACAGGCTGGGATCCACCTTACTGGAACTGGGAGCATACAGAGTTGGGTCCCTTGGCTGAAAAACACCCAGGTCCTCCCAGAATCAAGGGAGACCTAGTCAGACTAACCAGGGGAACCAGCTCAACCATGCTCTTGGGGAGAGAAACTGGAGGGTTGTTCTGGTCACTCTGGAGAGTCAGCAGACCTCCACTGACTTTGACAGGAGCAAAAATGTAAGCTGAGATGTCAATACCTTCATTATACACTCCTAAAGCTAAGCAAGGTGAATCCCGCCCTTTTCCCTACTGTCCCTGCTCTAATGATTAGATCAGACCGAGTTCAGCTCAGGGGATGTGCTGAACTGATGTCTGGTCAATAACCAAGAACATCCTAATGAAAGACAAAGCACTTGTTGAACTCATCAGATAAGTAGATCTGACAACATTAACTCAAATCACAAGTGGTTTTGTGCTTTCTTTATTACCAAGTACAAGAAGCAGTTTCAGCAATAGTAGTATTTTGTTTGTGTGCACCTCACTTGGAAAAAGGCAAATAGCTATATATATCTGTATGTGACAAAGACAAGAGAACAAATTTATATTCCTCATGGTAGTTTTGTGAAAGTAGTTGAGATAAAATCATATTTTTGGTTATTTGTCACTTTAACGTTTGTGGCTCTTAAAACAAACTCTTATGATTTATGGATATCTGACAAGTACAGGTGATATCTACCTCTTCCCACCCACCTCCTTGTCTAATTCTGGTGTTTGAAGTGCACTCATTTTAAGTAGGATCCCAAGTTGCACAAAAACAACAAGTGCTCATTCCAGAAATTGAAATCTGTAATTTCAGATCCTGGGCTTCACTTCTTTGCCTCTTGTCCCGCTCACCCCATTTCCCATAAATACTCATATAGGCAGAATTGTATTGGAAATATACATCTAGATAAAGCATTAATGCCTGTCAGGGCATGACCATTACTGAACTTGCTTATCATTACCCTTAGCATGTGATGTTCCTGAGTCAGATAAGCTGTGACTTCTGGATGGAGCGTTGCCACCTCTAGGAACTGGGTCCACAGGGCCAGGAGGTGAGAACAAAGCCAGGCAAGGTCCTTGCTTATCTGTTCTGCTATCTTTTCTGGATTGCTCAGCAGCTGGAGGAGAGAAAGGAAATTCCAACATCAAGACAGTGCTATGAAAAAGAATCAATTCTATGTTGGATTAAGTCCTTTTAGGAACAACAGCAACAACAAAAATTCCTCATGATTTAGAAGTATTATTATTAAAGCTACCATTTTCGGTTATTTTGCTCCAAATAAAGCTGGTGAGACTTTTACTCTTTAAAAGCCACATATTTTAGCGCAGAGGTTCTCAGCTACCCAGTTAGAGAGCAAGAAGTGGGAACAGACTCAATCTTTGCACACACTTTACTGCAGATGTAGTAAACAGGAAAAAAAAAAATCAAAGAATGTGGGTTCCAAATTATCCACCAGATGGTGCTGAATGCTCTGAAATAATAAACCATGACCCTCCTCTGTTAGCAAAAGGAGCCCTCTCAGCCATGTCACATTAGGATGCCAGGTGAGCAACTCGGGGGGAAATGAACAACAAACCAAACCCAAAACACTGTGTCCTCAACACATGATGGAAACAGACACCCCAGAGTCTGCTGTTGCTTCTCTTCCACACTAACACATGTTGGATCCCTGTGTGTCCTCCAGGTCTGGGCTGCAACTCTGTGCTTAAGCTCTGCAGAGAGAAAGCTCATGCCAGCAGCAAAGTCTCTGCACATCAGGCTTCCTGGTTTCACAATTTCATAGAATCACAGAGTCATAGAATGAGTTTGGTTAAAGATCATCTCGTTCCAACTGTCCTGCCGAGTGCAGGGACACATTCCACTAGATCAGGCTGCTCAGGGCCCCAACAAACCTGGCCTTGAACACTTCCAGGGATGAGGCATCCACAGCTTTTCTGGGCAACCTGTGCCAGTGTCTCACCACTCACACAGTAAAGAATTTCTACCTAATGTCTAATCTAAACCTGCCCTCTGTCAGTTTAATGCCATATCCCCTTGTCCTATCATTACACACCGCTGTAAAAAGATCCTCTCCAGCTCTTTTGTAACCTCCTTTAGGTACTGGAAGGTGCTAAAGGAGTCTCCCTGGAGTTTTCTCTCCTCCAGGCCGAACACCCTCAACTCTCTCAAAGTGTGTTTATAATTGTTAACGTAAGGAGAGACAGAAATTGCATTTTACCTCCATGTTTTGGCACAGAGTGCAGATCTGAGCTTTCATCTATTCCCATGGTCCCTATGTGTTTCCATGAAACCATTAATAATACCAGAAATACTTCAGAAGTAATACCAAATAGTACAATCAGCTCTTCACCAGGTCTTTCTTTTAGCTAGAAATGCAATCCAGCTGAAAGTCTGTTTATTTTTCATGTTTTATTATAAAGATAGTTTCCAGATTTATGACACTGAAAACTAAACTACCATAAAAAGTTAATTGTTTGCATGTGAGAAAAGCAGAGAAAATTTGTCTGTGGGTAACACAGATATTGTCACTGTGTTTACATTGCCTGGATGCTATTCTGTTTTAAGAACTAGTCCAAAATGGCACAAGATCCAGTATCCATTCTGGTACTAGAAAAATTATGGGGATACTTGGAAACAAAAGATCTTTCCCAAACGTTTCCATTTGCATAGTCAGGGAAGTACTTTATTTATGGTACCCAATTTTATATGCTCTGATTCAGTTAATTGTTAATTTTTAATTTTTTAAGCCAGTTTCTTACATCATAAAGTGGAAGCTCAGTCTTCGAGGAAGATACATTATTAATGCAAGTCATTTTAGGAGTAGTTGTGTGATGGCTATTTTTCAAGCTTATTAGTTCTTAAACTTCTGAAGCTATCAGAGAGGAAGGAAGGAAAGAAGGAAGATGGAAAGAAGAAAGGAGGGAAAAGACAATGCCTACTTCTACTGCACTGCTACACACAGGTCAAATCCCAGGAATTGTTTCTCAGAGTAAAATCCAGCAATTAAAAGATTACCAGCTGTGTCTGACTCCATCCCCACACCTGCTGCCAGGCTGTGCCCTGTGCTGCAGCTTTCAAAAGCCACACTGGTGGACACTCCGGTTTTAACAATGCTGTCACACAAAACAAATTAACAGGGCTTTTTTGAGGAGTTATTTTTCCTTGTTTGTTTATAAATCAATCAATTACACAATTGAAAAACTATTTCCCTTCCACTTTCTCCTGCATTGAGTATCTGCTGTGCTCTCAGATTGAATACAAAGTCATGGCAGGTTTAAACTCACTTTTTTTCTTTCTTTGTTTTTTTTTTTTTTTTTTTTTTTTTTTTTTTTTTTTTTTTTTTTTTTTTTTCTTTTTATTTGTATTTAATTTTAAAAATCGACCTTGCTCTGGAAACACAGTGGTAATGGGAGACTAACCCCACAGGCCCCTCTCTGTATGGGTTCTAATAGCTTTCTCTTCCTTTATAAATTACTGCTTTTCTTATGTTCTGCTGGGAAAAAAAAAAAAATGGTTTCAGTTCACATATTCCTAGAGGCAAAATACAGGGAGAGCACTGCAATACTAATCTGTACAGCACAGAGGTCCATGCACTGACACTTCAGAGATGCACCTACATCCCACCAATATTGTGCAAGGTCTCAACCTCTGTATCAAGTCCCTGCATATTCACTGTCTTTATAATCAAATAGATACATAGAAAAACATCATCCTATGACTCTAAGGCAAAACATTTTCCAGCAGGAAATTTTCCATACAGGAAAATCCATAGAACCAGCTGTTCTGGCTGTTTTGTTCCCTTATCTGTTGCCACACTGTCCTCATCAAATCTCAAGCACCAGTCAAGGCAGACTGG
The DNA here is from genome assembly GCF_003031625.1 of Empidonax traillii. Lineage (NCBI taxonomy): Eukaryota > Metazoa > Chordata > Aves > Passeriformes > Tyrannidae > Empidonax > Empidonax traillii. The sequence continues at coordinate 99,303 of NW_020957155.1, read as the reverse complement.
CTTTATTGATAATACCATGCAAAACACATCATTAAGATTTTAGGAAGAAGAATTGGACAGGAAGTGGAAAATACAGAGAAATAAATGATGCCATTTTCTGATGTATTCCAAGCCACACTGGACTTTCATAGACTCAGAAAATCAGTCCCAAGAAGACTCTAAATTTGTTATCTGTCCTGTACCATTACAGCTTCTAAACCTAGTACAGTTGAGCCCAATAACTTCTGCATATCTAAATCAATTTTATATGAAATGAGATTTCCTGAAAAGTATCCAAGTTAGGACTTAAAACTAATAAATTTTTAATTTCAGTTTTTTTAGCCATGGTTAACAAACATTACTCCACAATTTGTGACATGATTTTAAATGGATTTCCTGTTAGGTTTGGACTCATCTTCCTCCTTTGTTATCAAATTCAGTTCCCTGGGGAAGGGGTGGAGTTATCAAAACTGGAATTGTTAAAAAAAATGAGTAGATGTGGCACTCTGTGATATGGTTTACTGGGTATGGTGATATTTGGTCAGAGGTTGGACTCGATCTTGGAGGTCTTTTCCAACCTTAAAGGTTCTATGATTCTGTGACGAATAAAATTTATTAAGTATCTGATTCTAAAACACTTTTTCCACTAATCAGCTGGTGCTTTCATTCCTCCCTGGCACCCCTGACGACTTGTCTATGTCTCACTTGAAATAAACTTGGCAGAAGTAAGTTCAAGAGAGTAGTTCAGTCACTTCTGTGACAAAATAACTTTTTTCCTCCCATGAGTTTCCCTGTACTTTTAGGTATTTTTATTTGAAAAGATATGGTTGTACAACCTGCCAAAGCATCTTTTCTCCTGTCAGCAGAAAAGCTGTAATTGCAACCTACCCCAAATAATTTTTTTCTTCATGCTGATACTCAGGGTAGGCTCACCGAAGGATGTTAGAGTAATCCAGCTGGTGACTTGTTAAAAGTGACAGGGAACACCTTGTATGTGACTAATCAAAATGATGTGAAATAGCTGGTGGAAGAGAAACAAACTTTCTAAGGACACCATATTTCCTTTTTTCTCGCTCTGATATGTGACTGGTCTGTCTCAGTGCACTTGAAAAATGGACCTGAAAATCCTACGGGCAGATTCTGCTGGAGAAAATACCTGCAGCTCCATACAAAGCTGGGACAACGTCTCTTCCACAGATAGCTCCTCTGGGGAAAAAAAGAAACAAAGAAAAAGATCAGTTTTGAGAACAGTAGACGTGAAATGTTAATGTTCTGGTGTTTATTCATGTGAGAAATCAGTCAATTGTCACTTGCCTGACAGGCAAGTTCCTGTTTGGGTGTGGGCACTCCACAACACACCTTGTACTGGTGCAGGTGCAACTTCTGCTCATGAAACCTGGACCACCAAAGCAGTAGAAGCTGTTGCTATGAGGACAAAGACGACAGAATTTGGCTTTTCATTGCCTACTCTCTCTTTTGCTAGACATTTTCTCATTAGCCTTTGGTATTTATGACCAACTGCAGAACTGAATGCAAAGTCTGAGCAAACGATGTGCAAGAAGTGGTGGTTACAGAGGACTGTGCGGCGATACCAGATGCCTGACTAGTAAAAGATTGGGAATCTCTGCACTGCCTTGTGAGGTTTGAAGCACCCTATTACTCCTTCAGCAAGGAACAGTGTTTTGATGCAGTCCTGAGAGAATCCAGCACAGGGACACTCCACTTTAAATGCACCATGGACTATGAGGCAAAGGAGGACATCAATCAACTCTGTAACTTTGGCAGCTTGATTTTGCAATGCGGAACTTTCTAATAGTACCCGTAAAAACAAAAAAGCAGGAACAAGGCAGAAGAACCAACAAGCCAATTCCCTCCCCAATCCCCAAATGACTCTTCTCAAATAGTAATAATAAATGGGAAAGGACAGGCCAAGGTCAGAGCGCCTTGAAAAGACCTAATCTTAGCTGGTAAAATTTGGGAAATAATCATTACCATTTTTAATGTCTAAACTAAGTTGTTTGTTTTGGGTTTTTGTTTTTTGGGTTTTTTTTAATACACTACTCAGGGAGTTAGGAAAAAAATAATTAAGGAAGTATGCAGAGATTTATAGTCTTGGATTTATCTTAAATTTCTCTAGAAACCTATGATGAGATTAATCTGACCAACACAGATGTTATAGTTGACTGAGTCATTTACATTTTCCCCCTAGTCAGTGGATAAATATAGCAATTACAAGATGCATTTCATGCCATCCCAAAGCAGAAAGCATTACCTGTGTTAGATAACATATTTTTAAATGGGTCTGTTTCACCTCAGTAGTTGTAAGGAGACAGATATAAAAATTTGATTTACATCCATCCCACTGCGTGAATCTTACACCCCATGATTTTAATGAGTTTTCCAACAGGTATCAGAAGATCAGTGTTAAAATCAAATCTTCAGTAGGTTTTCAGACTGTGAATAAAATTATACAAATAGAATTCTGCTCAAGAGGCTAAAAAGGGTATTTGAATTTAGCAAATTCAAGAAGTATTTTTGCAAATGCAGTGCCTGCCTCTTTACCAGTAGTCATTTGAAATCTGAATAAATTTTATTTAGAAAGCCAGTCTATGCTCTGGGGCAGTCCTGGAGTAGTGGTCAACCAACCAAACATAACTCTGACACATATAACTCTGTCTGAGTGAGCCACAAATCTTTTATTATATGTGCCTGATAATTAAGATGCATTAAGCAGGAGTTTTGTTGCATGTTGTATTCTGATAGCTCATAAATTCCAAATTAAAATGCTGTAATTTCTTTTTTTCCTCTCACAGCTGGATTGAGTAACACAGTATATGCTTTAACCACCCTATGACTTTTAGGCTACCTTGAAGGGAAATATATGTTGGGAAACAAGACATGGAATGGAAAATAGGAGCTATCAAGTCCGTAACTGTGTCTGATGGTTCTTGTATACAAGCAGTATACTGGAAAATGGATTTTACTCCCTTTCAAAACCTGCTGTCCAATGCAACTGACCCTTCTAATGTAATTATCTCTGCAATATAACAAACTGATAACTCAAAATCTGCACACAGAAATACAAAGGCTTGAAAATGCAGATGTGAAATTATGGGCCACAGTTCCTGCATTTAAAGAAACAGGTGGGAGAGCAGGAATTAGTCAGGAATGTCTCTCATTTTCATAGGAGCTCATGCTGTCATTCCAAAGATGACTAAACACAAATTACAGAGCTCCAGCCAGCACTTTCACGCTGGACCTAACAGGCCTGACCAGCCAAAAAGAGCTTCTGCCAAAACCAGAAAATCTATTAAACAATTGAATTAGAAAGACAATCAGAATGATTTTGAAGAGCAAGATGTAATTGGCAGGGGAGAAATACTTTGTGAATTATAAAGAAAAGAATATGATTCAAAACCACTCATATCACCTTTCAGATTTTTCTTTTCAATTTAAAAAAAAAATGTTCACTCAGGAAAAAAATACTTTAAACTCTTCCCTAGATTTCATATCCATTCAAAACTGGAATTTCCACTTTTCAAAATGCAACTGAGGCAAAAAGTCACTGAAAGGCAAGTATTTTGAGAAATTTATCAAAATATTTTGTCCCTCTAGACATCAGGCTGCATCCTATAAAAGGATCCACATAAGCTGAGGAGTCGGTCATCTATGACAGTGTGCCAAAATAAACACTTATCAGAAAACACAGATGAAAATCCGTTTAATTCTCCAAACAACCCAAGAATTTTGTTACTGAAATGTGTGTTGAAAATGCAGCACCGTGAAATATTCCGTGATTTTAAATGTCTGTTCACTTACCCAACTTCAGCTGTGGTGAATCAGGAATCTCAGTCATTATGAGGGTGTAGTACGTGTGAAGTCCTCTTTGAGCATTCAAGAGCAGAAGACAGAGGTCCTTATGCCATTTGTATGCATGCTGCATGCAGTTTTCAGATGGGACATAAAAGCTGCCCTGCGTAGCAAAAGTACCAAGAAAATAAAATACAGAGATTAAAAATCATGGTCTCCATTTGTGCTAGAGGTTTCAGTCATGGACAGCCTTTCATTTCTTTTTACAAGGGGGTATAGTGATGGGACAAGAGGTAATGGTTTTAAATTAATAGACATTGGATATTAGGAAGAAATTATTTACTATGAGGGTGTTGAGGGACTGGTTGCCCGGAGGAGTTGTGGCTGCCTCATCCCTGAAGTGTTCAAGGCCAGGGTGGATGGAGCTTGAAGCAACCTCGTCTAATGGAAGGTGTCCCTGCCCGTGTCAGGGGGGCTGGAACTAGGTAGCTTTTAAGGTCCCTTCCAACCAATTCTGATTCTATGGTTCTGTGGTTATGATCAAGCAAATGGCCCCAAACAGAGATTTTAACCAAACCAACCTCACAGCCACCTTACTAGCTAGATGTGAAATCCAACAGTACCTCATTCTACACGTTCATCTTGCCTAAACCATAACAAAACTATTAGGTCCCAGTAATGTTGTCACATGAAAAGACCCTCTGAGCAAACAGTCCAACAGAGAAATCTATCCCTGTCCATCACACATGTCCCACTGTGGAGCCAATGCCTCTCCTCACAACACCCCCTCCCTGGCGGAGGAGAAGGGGTGGAAAGGACCATAAAGTTGGCTGCATTCACTTTCCTTTTCCATCATATTCTCTTATCCCCTCCTGCAAAGGTTATAGTTTGATGGTATCATGGTATGCTTTGTTATGTCTATTAGTGAAAAAAATGCAGATGGCATTGCCATCCCGTCATCAAATACCAGCCCCTCCATACTACAGGATCAGTGTCTGTATCAGTATATCTCTTGTGAGAGGATGTAACTGGACAGATAACAGTTTTTGTTACTACAAATATTTCCCAAACAACGCATTTATAATTAGAACGTAATCTGAGTTTGCAATAGGGCACTATAAATCAGAGGTTTTAACTCCTATAAAAAAATTCTTGTATAAATTACCCATATTTGAAATTTTCAGTGCTTAGATTTAAAGTAAAGCGATTTATTAATCCATGGGTTTGTTAAACATGGACAATTTGAAACTGAGACCACTGCTTATCACTTGATGGGGTGAGAATACAGTTCCTACATGCCAGCTAGGTACTGAGTGCCTTTTTGCACAGTGCAAATATCTGTGCATCTCTAGGAGTTAAGCAGCTTCGCCAACCATAAACTGATGCATCTCCTGTGATTTTCTCCCTTTGACTTCCCTAAAACCTGTATTTCACACCTCTTAGCTTGAGCTGGGAGGTTTCCCTGAGCTTTCTCACTTAAATCTTCAGGAAGTTAACTAGCATTCTGGGGTAGACACAAAGCGAACTGCTCATCAAGACCCACAGAGAGATGGCTAATGATAACTGATGGAATTGGTTGTTTTTCAAAGGTTTCAAAACGTCCAGCCTCAGCCTGAATATTTTTTACTCTCACCAGAGGGTACAGAAAAAGGGAGCATAAATAAATGCTGCTCAAAACAATGGAAAATTGGAAGTAGATCAAGGTACAATGTCATGAAAATATGCCCTCTTTTACAATCCATTGCTGATTTTTTTTAGGTTTAAGTTAATCTGGCATTTAAATGCCACACTGATGAGCAGAAGGAAGAATGTGAGCTAATTTCAGAGTTTGTATCAATGCTATAACATGGTGCTGTGCATGACTACATTTTAATAGGTTTATTTTCAGCCTTTCTTGGCATAGACTATAGTTTCAAACTAAAAATAAAAAGTAATGGGAAAATGCACCTGCAGGTGGGCTCAAAATTATCTGAACTAAAGATGTTTAAAATCTTACTCAATTAGTTCAGCTCTGAGTTCTTCAGTGTTTGTCTGCTTCTCTCATGGTACTTTATCAAATTTATCCTCAGCTGAATTGATTAAAATTCTTAGAGAACAGATACTTCAAATTATTGAAGCACAGGGAGAGTATTATAACGATTTACTTAGTGGCAAAACATAGAAAGAAACACTATTTAAAAAAAAAAAAAAAAGGACAAAAACGAAGCAATAAAACCAGTTCATTGGGCATTCCATATTAGAAGCATAACTTGGTCATTATCGTAGAAATTTAGAGATTCTTAAGTGGGAAGGGACCTTTGGAGATCACCCAGTCTACTTGTCTACTTAAAACAGGTCTAATAGGATCAAGTTGCTTAGTGTTGTGTCCTGCTGAGTCTTGAACATCTCTGAAAACATGGATTCCGCTCCCTCTTTGGCAACATGACACTGTCCCAGGGTTTTACCACCTTTTTGTCTTGTACGAATTCAGAATTTCCCAGGTTTCACCTTGTGTGTGTGTGGCCTCTCATCCCATTGCCATTCACCATCATGAAGATGTGGCTTCATCTTCTCTTTGTTGATTAATTAGGTAGGTGCAAATGGCAGTAACTCCCCCCTCCCGAGTCTTCTCTTCTCTGGACTTAACAAGACCAAGTTTCTTGGCCTGTCCTTGTACCTTGTAGGCTCCTATCCCTGAACACGTTGGTGCCTTTTGCAGGACTGGCTCCAATAAATCCATACATCTCTTGTACTGAGGAACTCAGGACTTCAGACACTTCTCTCCATTTCTGAGGAAAGGGAAAGGATTGTCTCCCTCAAACTGCTGGAACTGCTTGCAGGGGTGTTTTTTTTTGGAAGCACTGTTGCCTGTATCAGAGAAGTGTATCTACTTTCGTTGAGAATGACTTCAAACTTTACTTTCTCTTTTGTAGTCTCATGAATGGGAATTTACCTGCTTTGTGTTCTCTTTCAAACATTTCTACTGATTAACCCTACAAATCAGGATTTCAGGAAATAAATTAGATTATTGTGAATTCAAAAACGTCAGATACTTCTGAAAATCCTCTAAGTTCCAAAACACTTAGTTTCAGAGATACTGCCATGGAACAGCAACAGGTATCTGGAGGCATTGCCCTACTAATCTGTCTCCTGAAGATTTTAAATGCCAACCTAAATTTGTTTACTTACTCTAAAGCAAACTCTAGGATTGATGTCACTGTAGGGACTTTTTATTCTTGAATAGAAAGAATACATATATATATGGGGGATTAGGTTGGTTTTTTACCATCAGAGACAAGTCACCTCCTGATCAAACTTTTCAGAGCTCCAGAATCCTCTGGGATCAAGAGAAAGAGCAGAGTCTTTGCACTAATTTGGCCATACTCTATACAATACAATCTGGATCCTCATTTTGCAAAAGGAGATGCCTTAGGATGGAAAAAGTACAGCAAGAAAATGGGGCAATCCTCTAAAGTAATATTGGTTTTCCACATAAGTAGGATCATATTGAGTCCACACAGGCTGTTCTTTCTGCTCTCTCCTTAGAGGAATGCCATCTTCTAATATTAAGCACGGACTGAATAGAGACTATATCAGTGTATTTATCACAGTAAAAGGTTCCAGTTGTATACCTTCCACTTCAAGAGAAAACATATAAGGAAAAAGATATTCAAATATCTTTGTTAAAAGCATCAATAACAAATTTCCAGGCTCTGAGAAAAGGACTCATGTAGGCAAACTTCTGTTTCTGAGCTATCACCTCTGGTGAAAGATGCAGAACTGATAAATAAAAACATGTTACTGGGGAATGATTATTTTCATCACAAAACTGACAGCTCAAATCAAGGAACTGAACTGTGGTTACTTTCTCCCCTTAATTTTGAAGGAGGCATAGGACAACTAAGCACAGGTTCTACACTGTAGATAGAGAATTAGGAGCACTGAGTACAACCACAACAGACAAGTAAGATTTCCCCTAACATTGCTGTCCATTGTGATGTAAACTTTCTTCAAACTACAGTAAAATATGGTTGGTGTACATGTTTGGATAGAGGCCTGAAAAGATTGCTTCATGGTCTCTTTTCTCTTCCTGTCCCAGCTCTCTGGGAGGAGTATCTGTGCCAAAGAAAGGTGCTGTTCTTTGAGAATTCCACTGCATGAGAGGAACAGCATTGCACAGTCCAGGCCGTGCTGTGCATGAGTAAGAGGCCATACCATTAAGCTGAGGCATTTTGATGAAATTCTGTTAAATGGCAACTGGCTCTGAAACCCTGTTGTTTAATAGGAACATCCATCCTAATTTAAAAATCTTTTTGTCGAGACGGAAAGTGAGTGTGACAGAAAAAAGAGGACGAGCTCCAAATTTCTGGTCCTTCAGTGACTTAAAGACATTACTGCTCTCACAGGGCTGTTTCTTCTGAAAGTTGCCACACACACACACAGGATGTAGAGCAGGGTATTAGAGAGATTATTAAACCCACCTCAGGGGCAGTTTAAACTAATGTGAACTAAGGTCTGTGCATCCTGGTCTGCAGGGACCTCAGCAGGGCAGGCATCTGTCAGGTGATGCCATTTTATAAACTGTTGCAGCTAAATCAGCTCATCTTTCACTGCTCAGTAAGCTGAGAAATGTCAAGAAATGTCTTCCTTTGGGATGGTTTAAAGATTGCAAACCCTTCACACTCGCTATTTTAATTGCATCTTCTGTTCATTTATTCAGGTGATCCCCTATTTCCTGGGTTACAGCCTGAGACAGGGATCCAGGCTACAATACTAACAAATCAAGTTCGGTCACAAATATTTCACATGCTGTTCTAAGGGAAAACACTATTGTAAAAGTAGCACTCAGGAAAAACAGTGGCTATGACCCATTAAACAGCTACAGCTCAGCTTTCCAGGTTTTTTGAATCAGGAGGACAGATATTTGTTTGCTTTTGGTCAAAACAAAACTCCTATTAAAACAAAAAAATCATTCTGAAGCTGACAATCCCATCTTGCACAAAGCCTGATGGCTGCCCTGGTCTTATAACATCCTTATAAAAGTACATGTTGGTTTCCTTTGTAAAAATTCTCATGACCTTTTGAATTAAATCTTTTGGTCTACTGTTATTTTAATCCCATTATTCTGTAGGTAGACAGATTTTCCTGTGCTGGTTGTAAAATGCATCTGCACTGATTTCCTAGTCCAAGACCCTCTCTGCCTGTCATGGTAGACTGTATCTCTGGCACTTGCCCTTTCCTATTTCTGAAAATTTTGGGAGGACATGAATGGCTGAAAAATTTCACTTCAAGACTAAAGACCTAAAGATACTCTGAGAGCAAAGCTGGGTGACAACACAGGAGCTAATAGTACTGACACAAAAGTATTTCTTTCACTGTGCCAACATCATCAGAGGCAAAAAAGATCAAGAAAGCCAAGATATGATGAAAAAGAGGCAGCCTGGAAACTCATCCAGTACAAGACGGAAATTCTGCTTAGCCTTCCTTTTTTTTGTGAATGTATTTATACAAATATTTTTCATTGTCTTTTAAGCAGCAGCCAAATTAAATTCTAGCTGGGCTTTAACTGTTCTAATTTTCTCCCTGCATAACCTTGCAACATCCTCCTGAGTTGCCTGCCCCTTCTTCCAAAGGCTGTAAACTCTCTCCATCCAAAGAGCTCTGAAGTTCTCTTCTCATGAAAAATCTTGTGCATGTAGGCTTAATTCCTCCATTTCTCTTTCTACTGTGAAGTGATCATCAACCATAGAATCATAGAATAGTTTTGATTGGGAGGACCTTAAAGATCACCTCGTTCCAACCCCTCTGCCGTGGGTAGGGAGACCTCCCACTGCACGACCACATAAAGAAAAACCTCTTCAAATGTCAGTTAAAAACAACTGCCTATTGTTTTGAAAAGGTGAAGGCTTCAGTTCTATTTGATCATGTTGAGCAAAGCTAGACCCCAACACTGGACCATCACTTTGCCCATCTATCCTCTAAGATGTTCTTCTGCTAGATTTACCCATCCAAGTGAAATAGCCTGCAATATCAACAACTCCAAACAAACCAAACATTCTTGGCAATATCCCTGCTGAATACATTTAAATAAATCACCCTTTTAAATGAATAGATTTCCTGTGTAAAGCTTTTTTTCAGTCAGCAGATTTCTCCTATAATTAGAGTGTATTGCTTTATAAATGTACTTTTCCTCTGTAACAAGAGAAAGGAAAATTACTTGCAAAAAGCAAACACCTTCATTAAATAAGGTTCATGCCAATTCATTATTCAAATGCAGAGAACAATTTGTGGATATGCACTTCCAGTGTACTCAGTCCATCTAGCATCAAAAGGCACCAACTGGATTTTATTCTTTGTAATATACAGTAAGTAGCTTGTATTTGTTTTGTATTAAAGCAATTTCATAAGATATGTTAATTACATGCAATGTTCAACAGCAGCACTAACAGTTAGTAAATGAGACCCTTTATGTTTAATTTAATTCCTAACACATTTCACAATTCAGATTCAAATTGCTTGTCAAGAATTTTAGGATACTAAAATGCCATTCCAGGCTAACCACACAAGTTTTGAATTTTCCAACAGTATTCCAGTAGAGGAGAGCTAGCCTACCTTACTTACTTTTGTGAGAGATCTAGAGAACTGCTTGGAACAGAGGAATAACTCTCAGTAACCTAAGATGAATACAATTTCTGAGACCAGAGCACCTGCCTATTCATCTACAAGCCCATTTTGATCATCTAACAAGCAAATTTGATTGTAGCTTCAAACTCAAGGGCCAAGGAATTTCTTCATCTCTACTTTGGATGCTGTTTTCTAAGGTAGGAGATTTCCTGTTATTTGGTGGTTGGAAATGAAATTATAGTTATGGTTTGAGCTAGAACTGAGTGTTTACACCTCATTATCTTTTTCTTCATATTATTTTATAATTAACTGGGGAGGGGGGACAAACCAGGAAGGGAACCATTATGCCAGGTTTTTTTATACTTGTTAATTATTTCACAGATATTTAGATGTGCAAAGGTTTTGGTTTTTTATGAAAGAAAAACAGCAACAAAAAACCTCTGTGGTCTTCTGTGACCACTCTACCACATGCATCATCAATTGCTATCAAGTGTCTTAAATTCCCTATGAAACAACTCATTAATATCTCAACTGTTTATGAAAGACTGTTCTAGAAAGACCTCTGCAGGAATATTTCCCATTGGCCAACCACAGGAGTCTCATCTGTGTTTGGTTGGGTCAGTTCTGGATCAGGAACCTCCCAGCAGAAGCTCTGGGACAGCCAGACTGACCCCCTCAGGGCGTTTGTCACTGTGCCAAAGCACACAAGTTGTACTGTGTACAACTTTTCTAGGAGCTTCTTGGAGGAATCTCTGGGTCTGACCAAAATTCCCACCCAGAAAGGTCCTACAGCAATGGATTATTGTTGATTAATGATTGCCACCTTCTCTCAGGTTGATTCATTATCTCATTCATAGAGGTAATAAACAGAGGGGTTCCTGGACCACCAGTGAATTAACACCTAAGTGCACTGGGTGTCCACACAGACTCAACCCTCACACCTTACTATTCCAGAACTATAGGATGAACTTGAACTTCATATTTATAACACATTTATCACTTAAATTCCTAGTTCTGGACACTGATGTTAAAATGTTTTATATCATAGAAGCTAAAAATTCTTTAAGAAGCTTAATTTCCAAAACATTCACATTACTTACATTGCAGTTAAGACAGAGACCCCAACAAAAAGAGAAAGTCTGCTAGCCCTCCACAGAGGTAGAAAGCAAACATAGATTTACTACATGGCTAAAATCATTTTAGTTTTTAATTTATCCTGACCTTCAATTCTTTTCCTCCTTTAACCAATTTTTTTTAATTTTATGCTGAGAAACCAAGAATGGACTCAGAGATGTTCCCTTTTCATGTGAAGGCACACACATGATTACAAATGTTGAGAGAGATATAATATATCCCTATTAATCAAATCAATGTTGTGAATGAAAAATGTAAAATCTACAGTGGTGGGAGAAGGACAAATTTTTACTCCATTTGCTGAAACTGGTTGCATGTCAGAAATTATTTTTGCCTTAGAGAGGTTATCATGCAAATATGTCAAACTGAACTCTCAGAGAAGACCAAAGAGGGAAAGAATGTTTCCCAGCCATTCTTATGGCAGAAATGACATGACATTCAAAGGGAATAAAAGGACACAGATTATTTTAAATTAAAAAATTTCAATGAGAGTATTTCATTGGAAAATAAACCAAATAAAATATCCCTGAAAAATTCTGCTTTTGGGTTGACTGAGAATATTTTTATAAATTTATATGGTATGTATACAAAAAGAAATATGTATGCATATAGAGTTTTTTAGAGGTTTAGATTGGCTCTTAGCAAAGATTTCTTCATTTAAAGGGTTGTCAGGCATAGGAACAGGCTGCCCAGGGAAGTGGTGGAATCACCACTCCTGGATGTGGCACTTGAGGACACAGTTTAATCGTGAACATGATGGTGGTGCTGAGCTGACAGTTGGGCTTGAGGATTTTAAATGTCTTTTCCAACCTTAATGATTCTATGATT
>NW_020957155.1:81919-86715 GCF_003031625.1 Empidonax traillii | reverse complement strand
TTCTTCATTTAAAGGGTTGTCAGGCATAGGAACAGGCTGCCCAGGGAAGTGGTGGAATCACCACTCCTGGATGTGGCACTTGAGGACACAGTTTAATCGTGAACATGATGGTGGTGCTGAGCTGACAGTTGGGCTTGAGGATTTTAAATGTCTTTTCCAACCTTAATGATTCTATGATTCCATATGTGTGTGTATATGTATATTTACATCTCCAATAAACTATGGAAAAATGCCAAACCAAAACAACTCCCCCACATTAATTCATTCGTCAACACAAACAACTCCCAGATTCCTGTGCCAGGCAGTGAAAAATTACTGGCAAATCTGAAAATAAACCACAGTTCAAATCCATGGAGGTCCACAGTGGCACAACTTGTGGAGGCCATTCTGTGGTGGCACAGAGTTCCTTCTCAGCCTGGTTTCCTCAGCAAACACGGCGTGTTCAAGATGCTGACTGTGTATTTATCACTGTGCCCCCAACAATTTTTCTAAGTGGTGTCTGAATTTATCCTTCTTTGAGAGATAGTGGAAAAAGTCGTGAAATATCTAAAGGTGTGGTGAAAATAGGCAACCAAACAACAACAACAACAAAAGGAATATTAAATATTTATCTAAGAGCAACCACAGATGCGGTACAAAAACTCCCATCCTATCTGGCAGCAAAACAATGCATTGCTGTGTTCTCTGTCTGTCAGCATCAGTGTGAACACTGAGCTTTCTTGAGGGTTGGGTGACAACCACATAAGCCAGCTCCTATAAACCTCTTTCCTTTAATATCCACTGACAGGAATACAGCAAGCTCCTGGGAGAAACAATTAAGGAAAATTGGGAAAATTAAGTACTTTCCATAAAACAAAGTAAAACCTAGAACCAAACGTTTAAGATAAACAGATCTAGTGGACTAGGAGGCACTTGAATGTGCATATTCTATCAACTTAATAAATGGTTTTGTTTGTATTGATTTACTGGTCTGCTATTTGATATGATGGTTCATTAACCAAAGGTCTAAAATAAAAGTAAAATAATTATATTATATTTAAATTTGATTTCTGTGACAGTAATAACACTAAAATGTCAATAAAGAAAATTAGAAAAACATTGACAATATATGGAATGCTTTATGCTATGCTTCTCACTAAATCTGTTATGTAAGAAAACATAGGTTGGTGTTTCATAAATTCAAGATACAATTTGACCTTTATATTACCCCTAAAATTTGGAGTTATTTTGCCAAAACCACTGGAATTATAATGCAGTAGAAAAATATTTGACTTTGCAGTCAGATTTACTGATAATTTACACTTTGTACAAAATCAGCAGGTAGAAAGTATTTGGCTTGAAACCCTTGCAAAATAGGAACCATCAGGCTTGAAAAAGAGCATCCTCTGAACAGGTAGAAGAGAATTATACGAGTTGACTTTAATGATTGTGTCTCGTGGTTTCAATACTAGAAGTTACTATTCTAAACACAGACTGTAGGTTTCTTAGTTACAAGTGGCTGAGGAAGAAGTAACCAAGAAAATATTTTATACAAAAAAAATTCATCTAAAAATATCATTCTAATAAACAAAAATGCATCACAGTTCAAACCGATTTCCCTTGAAGTTATTCTAGGAGAAAAATCTGGAAAACCAATGACAAGGTTCCAAATATCTCATATTGAACCTCTTAGGGAAAAAAAGCATTTTGATTTTTCATTTAAAATAAAATTTCTGGCTTTCTTACTTTTTTTAAAATTAAGATCATGTTCATATATTGTAGAATTTAAAGGGTAAAAATCTCAAAATGCTTTAATTCATGCACAGGTGTTTTGCTTTCCTGTAGGTTTTTTCCAGATTTCTATTTTAGGGAATATTTCCCAAATTTTTTTTAATTTCTATTGAAAATAAAAATTATGTCAAGTTCTAAAATCTCCTTAACTTGTCTGAAGTCTATTTCCCACATAATTTTGAAAACTGAACCTAAGGTTACATTACATCCTTTATATCAGCACAAGTGCCTACAATCTTGATGGCTTTTAATGTAAAAGCATATGTAGGGTATTCTGCTGAAGTTTTTGAACAATTCTGATAATGATAAATAAGAAGGGGGGAAAAATCCATTTCCTCCACCTGATCTCTAGGGTTATACATCAACACAGAGAAAATTAAAGCCATAAAAACATTGCTTTAGCAGTAAATTAAGCACTGGGGAAAACGTCTCATGAAAGTCAGAACAGTGTCTGACAGGAGGCATACTTATTCCAAGATGAGCACTGAATCATCTGGCACAAGAAAAGTTGTATGAATCATGGATCATAGAATATGGTGAGTTTGAAGGGACCCACAAGGATTATCGAGTCCAGCTCCTGGCCCTGCGCAGGACACCTCAAGAATCACCTTGTGCCTGAGAGTATTGTCCAAACACTTGAGCTCTGTCAGCGTTGGTGCTGTGACCACTGCCCTGGGGAGCCTGTTCAGCACCCAACCACCCTCTCTGAGTGAAGAACCTTGTCCTAATACCCAACGTACACCTCCCCTGACACAGCTTCAGGCCATTCCCTCAGGTCCTGTCACTGGTCACCACAGAGAAGAGATCAGTGCCTGCCCCTCCTTTTCTCCTCCTGAGGAAGTTGTAACTGCAATGAGGTCTCCACTCTGTCCCGTCTTCTCCAGGCTGAACGAAGTTCCCTCAGCAGCTCCTCATACAGCTACCCCTCAAGTCCCTACCCCATCTTCATAACCCTTCACCATCTTCATATCCCTTCTTTGGATGCTCTCTAATGGCTTAATATCTTTCTTATATTTTGGAGCCCAAAACTGCCCAGTATCACAAGCAAGGTTGCACAGGCCAGAGCAGAGCGGGACAATCCCCTCCGTCACCTGGCTGGTGATGCTTTGCCTGATGCCCCCCAGGACACAGTTGACTCATATTCAACTTGCCACTGATCAGGACCCCCAGGTCCCTTTCCTGGCATTGCTTTCCAGCATCTCATTCCCCAGTCTGTCCGTACACCCAGGGTTGCCCCATCCCAGATGCAGAATCTGGAACTTGCCCTTGTTCAACTTCATATGGTTGGTCTCTCTAATTCGCTGAGGTCTCTCTGCTGGGCCTCCTTGCTCCTGAGGGAGTAAACAGCTCCTCCCAGTTCAGTGTTGTCAGCAAACCTAGTATTCCTTCAAGTTCTGTGTCTAAGTCATTTAGGAAGATGTTGAAGAGAACTCCATCCAAGGGATGGAGCCCTGTGGAATCCCACTGGTGACACTGTCAGGCTGACGACACCCTATTCACTATTACCCTCTGGGTATGCTTTAATTTCCTTCTCTGAGATACAAGTATGAAAATGAACATATTAAACCATATCTTCATACAGTTATTATGAATTCTGTGTAGGGAACATTCACAAAGGAAATTGAGATATCCTTTGGCTAAGAGATGGTACAGCAATACTGAATAATTACAATATTATGGGGAAAAATATTTGAATATAATTGTTTATGCAAAAAAAAGGGCCAGATTACATAAATAGATAGATAGTAGATAGATAGATAGATACATACGTACATATATACTTACATACATACATATAAAACTGGTCTTTATATGCAATTATAAGTTAAATATTTATTAATGCATACACATTAAGGTGTAAATTCTGACCTCCTAAACAAAAAAAAAACAGTGGGTACATCAAAAAAGGCCTTAATACATTGTCCTTCCTGATTAAAGAGAGTCCATGCTGCCTATTCACAGATAAGGAAAGCAAATCCACTCCTGCCTCTGTGATCAAACAAGGACCCCTGAGCTGAAGAGATGCCTCGTTATTACTCATCGCTGCAGGCAGCAGCATAAAACCAGTCAGTTTTTAAAAGGACACTTGTTAACACTTTTTTGTGTCTCCCACCTGTATGTACACACTCACATACACATAATGAGATCCTGTTCAGCGACATTAACACAATTGTGCCATTAGAATTGGCACTTAGGACATCAGAAAATGCCAAAAATGCTTTGATTTAATTTGTATACCTAGCAACAGGGAAGAATATGTTCAGCTGCAGCTCTGGCTGGGGTGGAGATGGCTTTATGCTGTGTAATCATACAGATTAGCAGCTGGCAGAGGAGTTATTTCTCTTTGCATCAGTGCTATATACTGTCGGATATTAAGTACATGAATAAATAACTAAATGTCTAAACAAATAAATGTTCCCCAGGACTTTATAGCATATTAATGGTTTTGTTTACAAATGTTTGCAATTAATTACGAAAGGATCAATGATCAAAGCTCTAATACATGTCACGCTTTGCTTACATAAGAATGGTGAGATTAGGATCTAGCAAAATTTTTGTGTTTAGACTGTAAACACGTCCAGCTAAACTTATCAGCCTGGACTACCATCATAGCAGATAGAGAAAAGCAGGCATTTTTGGAACACAGTTCATCCCCTTTACTTCAAATGCTATTGTTTAAGTGCTCTTAAAGATCATCTAACTCCAAAACCCCACCATGGGCTGGGACACCTTTCACTAGACCAGGTTGCTCCGAGCCCCATCCAACCTGGCCTTGAACGCTTCCAGAGCTGAGGCATCCACAGCTTCTCTGGACAATCTGTGCCAGGGCCTCACCACCCTCACAGGAAAGAATTTCTTCACATATCCAATCTAAATCTGCCCTCCTTCAGCTTAAAACAATTCTCCCTTTTCCTATCACTACATGCCCTTGCAAAAATTCCCTCTTCACCATCCTTATAATGCACTACTCTCTAGAAATGCTCCCTTCTTTCCACAGACTGTGTATGATGGAAAAAAAAAAGAAA
>NW_020957155.1:61925-81898 GCF_003031625.1 Empidonax traillii | reverse complement strand
TTCTTCATTTAAAGGGTTGTCAGGCATAGGAACAGGCTGCCCAGGGAAGTGGTGGAATCACCACTCCTGGATGTGGCACTTGAGGACACAGTTTAATCGTGAACATGATGGTGGTGCTGAGCTGACAGTTGGGCTTGAGGATTTTAAATGTCTTTTCCAACCTTAATGATTCTATGATTCCATATGTGTATGTGTATGTATATTTACATCTCCAGTAAACTATGGAAAAATGCCAAACCAAAACAACTCCCCCTCATTAATTCATTCGTCAACACAAACAACTCCCAGATTCCTGTGCCAGGCAGTGAAAAATTACTGGCAAATCTGAAAATAAACCACAGTTCAAATCCATGGAGGTCCACAGTGGCACAACTTGTGGAGGCCATTCTGTGGTGGCACAGAGTTCCTTCTCAGCCTGGTTTCCTCAGCAAACATGGCGTGTTCAAGATGCTGACTGTGTATTTATCACTGTGCCCCCAACAATTTTTCTAAGTGGTGTCTGAATTTATCCTTCTTTGAGAGATAGTGGAAAAAGTCGTGAAATATCTAAAGGTGTGGTGAAAATAGGCAACCAAACAACAACAACAACAAAAGGAATATTAAATATTTATCTAAGAGCAACCACAGATGCGGTACAAAAACTCCCATCCTATCTGGCAGCAAAACAATGCATTGCTGTGTTCTCCGTCTGTCAGCATCAGTGTGAACACTGAGCTTTCTTGAGGGTTGGGTGACAACCACATAAGCCAGCTCCTATAAACCTCTTTCCTTTAATATCCACTGACAGGAATACAGCAAGCTCCTGGGAGAAACAATTAAGGAAAATTGGGAAAATTAAGTACTTTCCATAAAACAAAGTAAAACCTAGAACCAAACGTTTAAGATAAACAGATCTAGTGGACTAGAAGGCACTTGAATGTGCATATTCTATCAACTCAATAAATGGTTTTGTTTGTATTGATTTACTGGTCTGCTATTTGATATGATGGTTCATTAACCAAAGCTCTAAAATAAAAGTAAAATAATTATATTATATTTAAATTTGATTTCTGTGACAGTAATAACACTAAAATGTCAATAAAGGAAATTAGAAAAACATTGACAATATATGGAATGCTTTATGCTATGCTTCTCACTAAATCTGTTATGTAAGAAAACATAGGTTGGTGTTTCATAAATTCAAGATACAATTTGACCTTTATATTACCCCTAAAATTTGGAGTTATTTTGCCAAAACCACTGGAATTATAACGCAGTAGAAAAAATATTTGACTTTGCAGTCAGATTTACTGATAATTTACGCTTTGTACAAAATCAGCAGGTAGAAAGTATTTGACTTGAGACCCTTGAAAAATAGGAATCATCAGGCTTGAAAAAGAGCATCCTCTGAACAGGTAGAAGAGAATTATACGGGTTGACTCTAATGATTGTGTCTCGTGGTTTCAATACTAGAAGTTACTATTCTAAACACAGACTGTAGGTTTCTTAGTTACAAGTGGCTGAGGAAGAAGTAACCAAGAAAATATTTTATACCAAAAAAATTCATCTAAAAATATCATTCTAATAAACAAAAATGCATCACAGTTCAAACCGATTTCCCTTGAAGTTATTCTAGGAGAAAAATCTGGAAAACCAATGACAAGGTTCCAAATATCTCATATTGAACCTCTTAGGGAAAAAAAAGCATTTTGATTTTTCATTTAAAATAAAATTTTTGGCTTTCTTGCTTTTTTTAAAATTAAGATCATGTTCATATATTGTAGAATTTAAAGGGTAAAAATCCCAAAATGCTTTAATTCATGCACAGGTGTTTTGTTTTCCTGTAGGTTTTTTCCAGATTTCTATTTTAGGGAATATTTCCCAATTTTTTTTTAATTTCTATTGAAAATAAAAATGATGTCAAATTCTAAAATCTCCTTAACTTGTCTGAAGTCTATTTCCCACATAATTTTGAAAACTGAATCTAAGGTTACATTACATCCTTTATATCAGCACAAGTGCCTACAATCTTGATGGCTTTTAATGTAAAAGCATATGTAGGGTATTCTGCAGAAGTTTTTGAACAATTCTGATAATGATAAATAAGAAGGAGGGAAAAATCCATTTCCTCCACCTGATCTCTAGGGTTATACATCAACACAGAGAAAATTAAAGCCGTAAAAACATTGCTTTAGCAGTAAATTAAGCACTGGGGAAAACGTCTCATGAAAGTCAGAACAGTGTCTGACAGGAGGCATACTTATTCCAAGATGAGCACTGAATCATCTGGCACGAGAAAAGTTGTATGAATCATGGATCATAGAATATGGTGAGTTTGAAGGGACCCACAAGGATTATCGAGTCCAGCTCCTGGCCCTGCGCAGGACACCTCAAGAATCACCTTGTCCCTGAGAGTATTGTCCAAACACTTGAGCTCTGTCAGCCTTGGTGCTGTGACCACTGCCCTGGGGAGCCTGTTCAGCACCCAACCACCCTCTCTGAGTGAAGAACCTTGTCCTAATACCCAACGTACACCTCCCCTGACACAGCTTCAGGCCATTCCCTCAGGTCCTGTCACTGGTCACCACAGAGAAGAGATCAGTGCCTGCCCCTCCTTTTCTCCTCCTGAGGAAGTTGTAAACTGCAGTGAGGTCTCCACTCTGTTCTGTTTTCTCCAGGCTGAACAGACCAAGTTCCCTCAGCTACTCCTCATACAGCTACCCCTCAAGTCCCTACCCCATCTTCATAACCCTTCACCATCTTCATATCCCTTCTTTGGATGCTCTGTAATGGCTTAATATCTTTCTTATATTTTGGAGCCCAAAACTGCCACAATATCACAAGTGAGGTTGCACAGACCAGAGCAGAGCGGGACAATCCCTTCCATCACCTGGCTGGCGATGCTTCGCCTGATGCCCCCCAGGACACAGTTGACCCTCCTGGCTGCCAGGGCACTGTTGACTCATATTCAACTTGCCACCACTGACCAGGACCCCCAGGTCCCTTTCCTGGCATTGCTTTCCAGCATCTCATTCCCCAGTCTGTCCGTACACCCAGGGTTGCCCCATCCCAGACGCAGAATCTGGAACTTGCCCTTGTTCAACTTCATATGGTTGGTCTCTCTAATTCACTGAGGTCTCTCTGCTGGGCCTCCTTGCTCCTGAGGGAGTAAACAGCTCCTCCCAATTCAGTGTTGTCAGCAAACCTAGTATTCCTTCAAGTTCTGTGTCTAAGTCATTTAGGAAGATGTTGAAGAGAACTCCATCCAAGGGATGGAGCCCTGTGGAATCCCACTGGTGACACTGTCAGGCTGACGACACCCTATTCACTATTACCCTCTGGGTATGCTTTAATTTCCCTCTCTGAGATACAAGTATGAAAATGAACATATTAAACCATATCTTCATACAGTTATTATGAATTCTGTGTAGGGAACATTCACAAAGGAAATTGAGATATCCTTTGGCTAAGAGATGGTACAGCAATACTGAATAATTACAATATTATGGGGAAAAATATTTGAATATAATTGTTTATGCAAAAAAAAGGGCCAGATTACATAAATAGATAGATAGTAGATAGATAGATAGATAGATAGATACATACGTACATATATACTTACATACATACATATAAAACTGGTCTTTATATGCAATTATAAGTTAAATATTTATTAATGCATACACATTAAGGTGTAAATTCTGACCTCCTAAACAAAAAAAAACCAGTGGGTACATCAAAAAAGGCCTTAATACATTGTCCTTCCTGATTAAAGAGAGTCCATGCTGCCTATTCACAGATAAGGAAAGCAAATCCACTCCTGCCTCTGTAATCAAACAAGGACCCCTGAGCTGAAGAGATGCCTCGTTATTACTCATCGCTGCAGGCAGCAGCATAAAACCAGTCAGTTTTTAAAAGGACACTTGTTAACACTTTTTTGTGTCTCCCACCTGTATGTACACACTCACATACACATAATGAGATCCTGTTCAGCGACATTAACACAATTGTGCCATTAGAATTGGCACTTAGGACATCAGAAAATGCCAAAAATGCTTTGATTTAATTTGTATACCTAGCAACAGGGAAGGATATGTTCAGCTGCAGCTCTGGCTGGGGTGGAGATGGCTTTATGCTGTGTAATCATACAGATTAGCAGCTGGCAGAGGAGTTATTTCTCTTTGCATCAGTGCTATATACTGTCGGATATTAAGTACATGAATAAATAACTAAATGTCTAAACAAATAAATGTTCCCCAGGACTTTATAGTTATTAATGGTTTTGTTTACAAATGTTTGCAATTAATTACGAAAGGGTCAATGATCAAAGCTCTAATACATGTCACGCTTTGCTTACATAAGAATGGTGAGATTAGTATCTAGCAAAATTTTTGTGTTTAGACTGTAAACACGTCCAGCTAAACTTATCAGCCTGGACTACCATCATAGCAGATAGAGAGAAGCAGGCATTTTTGGAACACAGTTCATCCCCTTTACTTCAAATGCTGGTGTTTAAGTGCTCTTAAAGATCATCTAACTCCAAAATCCCACCATGGGCTGGGACACCTTTCACTAGACCAGGTTGCTCTGAGCCCCATCCAACCTGGCCTTGAACACTTCCAGAGCTGAGGCATCCACAGCTTCTCTGGACAATCTGTGCCAGGGCCTCACCGCCCTCACAGGAAAGAATTTCTTCACATATCCAATCTAAATCTGCCCTCCTTCAGCTTAAAACAATTCTCCCTTTTCCTATCACTACATGCCCTTGCAAAAATTCCCTCTTCACCATCCTTATAATGCACTACTCTCTAGAAATGCTCCCTTCTTTCCACAGACTGTGTATGATGGAAAAAAAAAAGAAAACCAAGACAAACAAAAAAACAAACAAACAAAAAACAAACAAACAAAAAACCCCACACCAACTAGAAGCTTGGATGCAGACAATTTGGAGATGGGCAGAGAAGTTTCCTCCCTGGGCTTATTCAAAAAACAAACAAACAAACAAACAAACAAACAAAAAAAAACCAAACCAAAACAAAAAAAACCAACAAAAATCAAACAAAAAACCCACAAAAACAAAAACAACAAGAAAAAAACCCAACAGTTTTGAACAGACAGAACTGAGACATTCTAAATTTGAATAGGTATTTTCTTCTCTCAGACAGGAAAAATGCTTCAGATATCATGATTTGGATTTTTCATTCAGAGTAAGTGCTGACTTCAAAAAGCTGACAACCAGTCCCAAAGCACGTATTTGTTTGAGTCTAATGTGAGCTTGAGAAATACTCAAACTTGGAGAAAAACTAGGAACTGGATGGAGCTGAGATGGAAGTGATGTGTAGGGATGTAAAGTTCTCATTTTGTGCCCACCAGTGTTCATGTCCATGCAGGAGATTATGGCCATGGCTGACACAAGAGCCAGCTGAAGATATTTTTCCAATGCACGTGGGCCAGTTTGGACCTAAGGAACAAGTTAAACTCTCTTCTCTTGCAGATGCCATTTCTCTCATAGCATTTATCAGAATATGCCATTAAACACAGTGAACTTCTATCACACTGCATGCACCAAACTACTTTGCTCCATGTTGTTTTCTGAAGCACGGACCCAAAGAAATGGTCATTCTGAAATGTTCTTTATTTAATAAAAGCAACAAGGACCACAGCTTCCTATTTAGAAATGCCAGGTTGTATTATGTACTGCCTGTCACTGCCAGAGAGAAAGTGACTTTAGGCTTGGATCTCTGTTCACGAATGACAAGAGCTCCAGTAATAATTGATTTTATAGTTCAATGCCCAAACAGGGAAAAAAAAGAATGTGTTAGGTCAACTTAGAAAGAAGTATTTCCTTGTTCAGGATGAAAATATTCCCCCTCCCTTTCTTTAACGACATTTCTCTTAGTTATTGGTTATTCTGACTTCACATTTCAAGACTTGTCACTTAAACACCACAAAAACCCTTTTACAACAAACCTCTTAAAGTGCTACAAATACAAATTGAATCATACCTTAAGCCCACCTGTGCATTGTGAAGCTCAATAAATTGCCGTGTGCTGAGTCATGCAACACAGCACAGGATGCCATAGCAATTATTTAACATGGGGAACAGTAATCAGTAGGAATTAGAGGGGATGTTTGCATGGAAAATATATTCCAGCCCGCTAAAGTAGTGTACAGTACAGTTTCCCACAGAGGTGGAGGACTGAGCTCAGTGGTCAAGTCACTCCCTCCTGTCTCTGACCACAGTATTTGGGATCTCTCTCTTGTTGGGAAAATATCACGTCAATGGGCTACAACATGTAGGAGAAGAACCAGGTTGACTCAACGTCACAGGTACGTCGTTCAGATTTTAGAAATAACACCAGTCTCACTGCACCTGCACCACTGCTACTCAAATTTGGGCTTTCTGAAGTTTGGTTCCTTTTTTACCTTTCCAACATGTTCACAGAAATTGCTTCAAAATTAAATATCAAAGGGATGAAGTGTTTGATGAGTTCTGTTTCTAAGGTATAGTATTATTACTTTTAAGCCACTTTAACCACTTGATGTCTCGCTGTTCTCTTAAAATAAAACTATTCTCAGCTACAAATATGTCCATAGATTGAGGAAGAATTATTTACTTCAAACAAAGGAACACCAACTTGTCATAAGATAAAGGATGGGGTTTTAGTGTTACTGCAGCCTGAAAATTTTGTTTATCCTGAAGACTAAGTTTATTGTTGTTTATTTTGGATCTGAAGATGCAGTAAAATATATCAACCAGGATGTTCTGGTACTTATGACCCCACTGGTACACAAATCATGCCCAAGTCATGCACAGCAGTAACTTGAGTTAGAGAAAAATATTTGAATTATAAAGTGATCTCACTGGTGCAGCCCACTGACTATGGATTAGCCTTACTTATAAGCTAAGCAGAGACAAACAGAATCCATAGGTAGCAAGTGGGGAATTTGATGACAAAGTGGACTTGGATCATCATCTGTAGAGGAGAAATTAGATGGAGGCATAAGAATGGAATCTTTCTTTGGAATATGTCACAAGAAATGGGAGGAGATGGATTGATGGCTGTTCTAAGTAGTATTTTGTTTCTGTAACTCTTCTTTCATGACTAGTGTAAAACTTACAAGCAGCAGCAGAATTTGTTAAGAAGGAAAGACTCAAAGGCAAAGACAGGGATCCTCCTGTCCAAAGAAAAGAATATATAAAGAACCAAACAGGACAAAAGTGCAGGAAGGATATTAAAAGGATGATAAAAAAAGCAAGTCCCACTTAAATGAGGTGATGAATTTCCTCATTTCCTGCTCACATTTTGTCAAAAAGGCCTTTATGAGTTTGATGCTGCCACAAACAAAATATGAGGACCATTATTCAAGTATCATATAAATGCAATATAAAATAGGATATATTTCCTTTCCTTGGGAAACCTAGAATTCAAAGAGGCCAGACACATTAAAAAAAAAAAACTTGTCTATATTCCACATCAACCCGATGGCCTGAGCCTTTGCTTTAATCAACACTCACTGGTATTAGATATGGGGAACATACATCTACTGTCTTGCAACATGGCATGGTGCTCACCAAGAAACCAAGAAGAGTTGTAAATTATTGCAATAAAAAGTGTATAGGGACATGAGCCCCTTGGGATTTGTAATACGTTTTTAATCCTGCCTATAAACAAGATGTTCATAGATCACACCATTTGTTTCCAAGCTACTCCTGCAGGTGGCCAAGATTACTTTGGAACCTGACATTCTGCTCTGGCAGGTTTGGCTTCTGAGATGACCTTTACAGTAGGTGCTATCTAAAAATAAGTTCGTAGTGGGTCATTTGGGTTCTTGATCCCTCAGCATCTCATAGGAGAGAAGAGTTATGGTGCCAACCGTGCCCACCCAAATCTATTTCTTTGAGAGCTTTGCCCAGAATTCAATGTGGAGATGTCTATAATCAGAGCAGTTTCTGCACGCTGGTTAATTAGCTTTGTCTTCACAAACGGAGATAAAAAATAAAACACTGACAACACTATTTCTGATCTCTTCCTCAGCTTGGTAAATTTAAACATTAGCAACAATGTCAAACAATAGCTGAAAAGGAAATATTTAGCTGTCTTTTGACAGTGACAAATTACTTCAACCTTTATGGGTTCATTTTTTAAGTAGTTTGACATTTTGTTACCAAGGCAGATTTTTTTATTTTATTGTTTCCTTCAGTCTGTTACACAGCCACAAGTGTTACCAAGTAGGTTCCTATGATTCATATGCAAGTGGGAAGAAATCATGTCTCTGTTGATAGCACTATTATTTAATAATATTATTATTATTATTATTTGCAAATGCTCTTGCATATTCCAGTGTTTCTACTCGGTTCATGATTGACTTCTCATTTTTCCCCAAAGAGGTGAGTAAAATATGTTGACTTTTATAGGCTCTGTCAAGCTGGATCAGGAGAGAAATCCAACAAGTCTTGTGCTTTGCAGTCGATCACAGTCAAGTATCAAATATTCACCGACAGGACAGAAGTAAAGAAAACAAAATACAAGGTTAAGCCCTGACAGCTTCAGAAATTGCATGCCTCCAGGCAGTCTTCCTTAAATTGCCCAAGTATTGGTTTATGCCACAGCCCTCACAGTTCCCATCCTTTCAGAACAAGGACTGCAGGAATTGTCAGTGCTGTCATTTTGCACAATTGTGTCAAATCCTACAAAGTTCACAGAAGCACCTTGCGGCAATGTGTTATACCAGCTCTCTTCTGGTCTACAGAAATGGGGGGGCGGGGGGGGAAGGGGGGTGAAAATCCTTTTTGTTGGATCTAAATGTACTATTTTTCAGGTTACCTGGATTTTTTCCCTTATTGTATTGCGAAAAAATAATCAGCAGAAGATCTTTTGAAAGATTCTACTTCGAAGTTGCTTGTAAAACCAAGTAAGTCAAATCAATGTTCCATTCCTTCCCCAGTCATTTTGAGCAGAAAGATAATTCTGTGGCTCAGAGAGTCCCATCACTCAGGTAATTGTGTCACTTCAAAGTGACCAGGTGAGTTCCATTATGTTTTTCTTTTGGAAATGTTTCAAGGCCTGTTTTTAGTGAGCATTATTTTATTTCAACCAATGGCACCCAGAAAAATCATTTAGAGCTTGGCTTAAAGGCACCTTCTGTGTTGCAAACAATAAGTCTGCACAAAAATTGCTGCTCTTTGGCCCAGGTGCTGTAATGCTGTTCTGGTTTCTTTGATGTGGGGGGGATGTGGTTTCTATGCCTTTTGCTGCCAGGAAGAAGCTACACGTCTAATCCTGTCATTATGTCACATTCCTGAACTCTTCACTTATGATACTCTCAGGCAATGAATCATTTATAGGTCTTTCATATGCATGCAAACACACATCAGATGGCAAAGCCAACTATAAAATAATATACAGTCCTTTTTATGCCTACAGAAATCAACAATTTATATTTTAACACTGAAACAGAAGTAATGGCTAATCAGAAACTTTCCAGGGTATATAACTTTAAGGCAATTACATTAATCTGCTACAATTTACTGCTATAACATGGGCCACTTTTGAATAGCTGGAACTGTATAAATTTGCATAGCAATTATATTTTCACAGGTTCATTTTCCTAGCCCAGTAGATACCTCTAGTATTATGCATAGTATGTATATGAGCCCTCAAGTAATTTACACTCAGAGACAATCAAATTTCATGAGCTATGAGTAGCTTACCATTTATTCTGCAGGCCATTACTTTATGGTTTTAAATAAAATAATTTTAATGAGATCAGTAGAGGATAAAGAGATTGATTGACTGACAGCTCTGGAGAGTCAAACTGTTTATAAGAGCATTTGTTTACAAAAGAAACCCAATACCCAATAGATCAAAACCAGAGCTTTATTACCTGCAAAAAGTATGACTTAACACTGCTTTGGGTGTACCCCTCTGTCCTGCTCAGCCTTTGCCCTCTGCTTCTCATCAACCAACTCTGTCTTACTAATGCCAGGTAGACCTAATTCCAGCAGAGGCATTGCTGATTGCATCAATAAAAACCTGTGAGATGACAATTACTTTTGCCTTGGATCATCAAAGAATAGACATATAGTGCCTTCGGCTGACTTTATGGCTTTACCTTGCACATGGAAAGAGTTTGGGAATATCTTTTGTGGCAGCCTTTCAATACCTAAGGAGGACTTAAAGGTAGGGGCAGACTTTTTAGCGGTGCCTGTTGCAGTAGGACAAGGAGTAATGGTTTAAAATTAAAAGAAGGAACATTCAAACTAGATACAAGGATGGTATTTTTTATGATGAGGGTGGTGAGACACTGTACCAGGGTGCCCAGAGAGGTGGTAGATGTCCCATCCCTGGAAACATTCAAGGCCAGATTGGAGAGGGCTATCAGCCACCTGATCTTGTTGACAATGTCCCTGCTCATTGCAGCGGGGTTGGGCTAGATGACCTTTAAGTGCTCTTCCAACCCAAACCATTCTGTGATTCTATAATCATGACAAGGAGGAAAAGCGATGGGAATAGACTGTTGGCCTTATCTGACCTTCTAGAAACTGGAAGCTACACATGAATGACACACTTCATGACACACCCAGGTAACATGGGATCATACAGTGACTGAGTGCACAGTCATTAACAATACATCAGAGCCTGTTCAAATACCACACTATGAAGCTGGGAACAGCAGAGACAAATAATACTGTAAAACCTGGCTGACTGGAAGCTTGATTTCCCAAGGTTTATGCCAGCCAAAGTAGTGTAAGCTCATACACATCTGACTGTGTCTGCCTTACCCTAAACAAATCTTTAGACCCGTATTTTTATCCAAATATTCATATATGTAACTGCATGAATACTTACACACTTTTCCTGCTTATGCAAAGAGCTTCCTCAAAGCATTACCCAATTCTAATCTAAATTTCTTTTTTTTTTTTTTTTTTGGCCTCTCATCACAACACTTGAATACAAATTCGGAACACGTGGTTAAGTCATCTTCAAAAGAAGTTATTCTTGTACTGAAGAGCTTCTAAAATTACACTTATCTTTCCATGAAACTTAAAAAAAAAAAAAAATTGCTTTATCTATATTGGCTGAACTTCTGTCTAACATTATTCACCTCTGTCTCTGGCAATACTTTTGAGAATCATAACACACTGACCCATCTCTATTGTCGTAGCCTATTCTTTTCTCTTTGTCAGAACTGCTGAAACCTGTGTGATCCTTGGAGAATTTGTGAGATCATTGGCGCTGTGTCAGTCGTTTTTGCACAAACTGGCATTGCAGGGACTGCACTTCTAAGTGTTCCTGCCAAGCACTGCACCAAAACTTATAATTCTTATCAGCTGTGAAACTGTTTCTTGGATCATTACGACAGACGTGGTAACTGTGAACAGAGGTATAGACTTTTGCTGTCACTGGAAGATTTGTTTCCACAAAACAAGACAAAGTGGTTGGAAAAAGAAGGAATCTCTTTTCTCATTCCCCAGTCCCAGAGCTGCTGTCTGGGACACTTGCCAATAGCAAAGGATTGGCTTCCAGATGATGGATCTGGACTGTGATGTTGTTGGCATTTCTACTCCTGCTGGAAAGGCCATCAGCTCAGAAGCTATGAGAGTTGATTAGGTCTCCCTTCAAGAACTCTCTCATCATCAGTCAGTGGGAATTATTGTAGCGTTCTTTAGGGCATATGAACATGATTTTTCAACAAAGTACCATTGGGAAAAAATACTGAGAAGAAAGAGAAAGTGAGTCATAGACCACTCTTTCAAAAGGTAGAGAACAGCCAAGTCTGATTCCTGAAGAGAGGAGTAAAAAGGCTGTTCCCTCTGCTCCTGCACTTCAGGAAAGAAAGAAAAAAAAAAAGAAAGAGAAAAAAACAAATCTTCCAAGTCCCCTCCTATAAACTTTCTGGAAAATCAATACTGAAATCAGTAGAGAGGAAAAACTTGAATTGAAAGAATGTCAGCCAAGTAAATGACTTTGCAAATCACACCAGTGGATTTCAGCCCCACAGTGAGAAATTATGGTGAGGGGAGCCAAATAAATTCTTCAGTGTACAACTGCAATAGCAGCTGTAAAAGAGAAAGAAATTCTCCAGCCTTAGTCTGCCTTTAACCACTCTACTAACAACTCTCTAAATTAGCCATATTAAAACTCTTTTCAGTTATACAACTCTAGGTGTGATTTACTTTTTCACAGTGGTATGCAGAGAAACAGGAAAATTTGGAAAGACAATGCAGCAGTCTGATTCTTCCCAACACATAAGCAAAAAATAGTAAAAAACTGGATTGAAAAGTGCAACTTCTGGGCAAATGCTAATGCTTTTACAAGAGGAATAAATTATCATTCCAATATGAGCAATTCCTGAGGATTTTGTCCAGAACAAGACTCCATCACCCTCCTATCTGAAGTCTCACAAGCCTCTCCAGATGATTTCATGACATTTTCATTGAACACCCACAAAAAAATGTTGCAAAGCTTTTCCAACACTATGCTTCAGGCCTAAACCCAAACTAATCTCAGTTTTGAACTCTATCATAAGGCAGATCATTGCCTTGCTGTACTATGCATATGAAAGATCAAAAATTAAGGACCAGAGAAAAGAAATATGCCAATGATTAAACAAACCAGTTATTGTCACATTATTAGTTACTATGTTTTCTGCTACAGCTAGAAAATCATTTAGTTCTTTCTAAAGATCAGCCATTTATCTTCAGGCGACTGAAGATTAAAGACCTCATCAGTAATTATCACAAATGGTGCCCTGAACACACTGATTAAAGATACTTGTCATTATATCTTATAAAGAGCACTATATCAGCTCTCTTACTGATTTAAAATAATTATGTGTTGGACATCTGCTGGAGTCCCACTCACACCTAATCACCATTGGCATCAGCAAGACACCCAAGGAATCTTTTAAAATCAGCCATTAAAAACACATGAAAGAAATGCTTGTCATTACACACACCAAAGCAGAGAAGTCTGACATGAAAACTAAAGCCATTTCCATGTAAAATTAACAATTCCAGATGAAGTTCCGAGGTACACTACACTTCTGCAGTCTGGATTAGCTATGTGGAGTAATTATAAGTAAAAATTATTTTAAATATTGGGATTTTAAAAAATTTTATTAAAAAAAAAGTTAAATTATATGTATCAACTATTTTAGAATCATAGCATGGTTTTGGTTCGACAGGACCTTAAAGATCATCTCATTCCAACACCCTGCCATGAGCAGGGACACCTTCCACTAGACCAAGTTGCTCAAAGCCTTGAACACTTCCAGGGATCTTACACACTCAAGTTCTAAATTGATAAAATCAGAATCTTAACAATGACTTAAGTTTATAAATAATTAGGCATTGCTTGTAACACTTCTTCCTTGGTACAAAGAAAAACAACAACAAAAAAGAAATTATATAAAAGTTTGGCATCTTCAAAGCCCTTCTGACACATCAGGTCCCTTTTTTATTTCTACCAGGAAGTTTTCTGAAAAGGGGGGAAAAAGCAAAATTCACATCAATCTTTCTTTCAAAAGAAACAGCAGAGTTTTAGTCCTTTGAAGAATTTTAGTTCTTTACAAAATTAACAACTCTTTTTCCTTGCCTTTCCTTGCTTTTCTTCACCCAAATCCTTCTCCCTCAGCCTTCCCCTTTCCCACCCTCTTCTTTTCTCTCTTTCTCAATCTCTCCTAAAATTTTCTATTAGGATCAGCACATAGCAAGTGACATGAAAAAAAAACAAACAAAAAAACAGTAGAATAAGGTTAGAAAGATGGGTGCTGTGTCAGTATAATATATACAAAGAGAAAAAAAAAAAGAAAGGTAATATGAGTCTACATTAGGGTTCCTTTGTCTGGAGATGAATGACTTCTGCAGCTGTGCTCTCCTCCCAGTTAAACTGGGATTTCAGGGTATGTTACAGTTCCCTCAGTGGGTCCTATCTGGGCTCTTCTCTGATACACAACCCTATCTGGGCTCTTCTCTGATACACAACCCTCACAGAGTCACAGAACATTCTGAGTTGGAAGGGACCCACAAGGACCACTGAGTCCAGCTCTTCGGGGAATGGCCCGTACATATCAAATCCACAGTCTTAAGGGTGTGGCTCTTAACCCATTGAGCTAATCTCAATGTCTTCCTTCTTCAAGAGCTGAAAAAGTACTATTTGGCCAAAAACCCATAACTATAGAGAAGAAAAGAAGACTAAACCACAGATGACTCCTATGTGACATAAAAATGTGGGTTTGAATAATGTTTTGGTGTTAGGCTGGAAGAGCCCAGGTTTTGCATATGTTGCTGAAAAAATGAAAATATTAGCAAACTGTCTGTGGAAAAGAACTCTTATAATCAATGAAAATTTTTTTGAATGACACTCCTAGTTCTTGTGTTATGCCAGGCATAAACTTCATGTCTTTTGGGATTTCTACTTCAATGCTTGATGAAAGAAGAACACTTCTCATCAAACACCAGCACCTTATTAATGGGAAGTCATATGATTAATCAATCTGATTACATAGAAGTCAATTTATCTGCAGTGCAACTGCTAGCCAAATGAAAATAAGATTAGTGTGAGTACAGTTTATTAATAATCCCCAGTATGTCATTGACTCAACTTGATTATAACACAGCAGGCATTTGATGCACAATATTACAAAGATATTAAACCAATCTGACAACAGTGGATAGAACAGAGGTTTACTTTAGTGGGTAAGGCACAATAATCCTGAAGTGTAAGTGACCACTCAATCTGCAGTTCTGCAAGGAACATTTTATTTTACTGTAGATGTAGCAGCTGTTGAAATTTTTCAGTGTCCATCTCTTATGGCTGTTGAGATCACCCAAAAGCATGAGTCAGTGTGGCACTGAGATACAAATCTTGTAATATCCGAAAAAAAACCCTAGAACTTCCTCACAGGAGAAAATAAATTAGTAGACACAAAAGGCAACTCAGATGCCCCCAAGGGAAGTCAGTCACACACAGCTCATGAGGATGCTTCATCCCACTAGATCTCCCAAGACTGCAGTGGATGTGATCCTATTTTGAACACATCTACTGTGATATATATTCCCTGTGAGAATAGGTTATGGGCTGACGACAACTTGAGAAAGTCCTAGCACGTCTTATTATTCTGTAGATTATTCTCTACTAGGTTTTTTGACCACTAAAGTGTCCTACTTTGTATTTATCTGACAACAAAAAATATTATTTCAATAATAAACATCTTTTTTTTCTTAATTGTGCTTGAAATGAAGAGAGTAGTATAGATAGATGGAAAAAAAAATGGGGAGGGAAGAAAGGAGGAATGGAGGAAGGAAAGATCTCCTTTTGCTGGGTAGAGGACTGGGAAGAGACAGGAAGACTTAAAAAAAATAATAAATTACCAAGGTTTAAATTGGACTAATTATTATAACTACTCTGCTAAGCCAGGAGATGAGGAAACTGTCAGAGATGTTCAGAAGTCACTTGGGGAGAACTTGGGAAAATGTGCATATACAGTCCAGAGCTGCTGACATTTAATTAGTCTCTGCACTGAGAAGTCAGAAGTGCAGAACGAGGAGCCTTCAGGATCAATTATTAAACAGTGGCACCTCAGCAGCCCAAATGCTGAAAATTAGCTCAGGAAGTGGCAAAAAGAGCTGATTGATATGGACTTTTTTTAGAAATTGAGGCAGTCCCTTGCCTTTTCTATAAGGAAACTGCAAATCAATGATGTAAATGGGATGAGCACTTCCACAGTCAGTCTGTGGGCCTAAAAAGAGAATTAACTCTCTGATGCACCCATGTTTTATAAGGAAGAAAGAGGGAAAATGGAAAATGTGACCTAGAGGTGATATGTTAAGGTGAATGTCTTCTGCTTTGTCTTCAAGAGATGCCTAGAAACCATAACTTGGTAGTCATAACTTCAGATTTCAGCACATTTCTGGCTTTCCTGAGGGATTAACACTACTGTAAATCCAGTCACTACCCTACTGTGTTAAAATCTTCTCTGAACCATATGCTGTGCTTGACCAAGCCACACTATCACTCCCCTTCTTCAACAGGACAGAGAAAAAAATACAACAAAAATTTCAAGAGTCAAAGTAAGGACAGGGAGATCACTGACCGATTACTGCCATGGCCAAAACAGACTCTGCTTGGGAAAATTAATAGAATTTATTACCAATTAAACAGAGTAGAATGAGAAATAAATCTAAAACCACCTTCCTCCAGGGCACAGACACCTGCTGTGGCATGGGGCTCTCCAAGGCTGCAGTGGGACAACCTGTGTCTTTACCACAGGCTGAAGGGAAATCTGCTCTAACACCTGGAGCAACTCCTCTCTTCCTACTTCACTGACATCGTTGTTGGGGAAGGTTCTTGTTCCTTCTCCCAGAAGCCTCCCCTGGTCCCATCTCTCTCTGGTACCAAAGCCTTGCCACACAAACCTAGTGGACCATGTCAGTAGTCCGTTTTCTGCATATGATGACACTAGTGAGGACAAAATTTATTTCTGTGAGCCAATCTGCTCCACAAATTTGTACAATTTATGTCAAACCAGTGAAACTGAATAAACTGTGGAGTTAGTAAGTGCCTCAGACACACATGTGGGGTTTTACATCTAGACCTTAGGAAAAGGGTGCAACTGGAATGGTTTAGAGTGGTTACCCTTTTCAAGCTTCTGTTTGAATGCAATATTCTGGAAAGTATTCTGGAAAAATTATCTATCTGCAGCTGTAAGGGAAAAAAGCTCCTTTAGGTTTAATCCCAATAGCTAAAGCTTGAACAAGAAAGTCCTGGCTATTTGCAGTCTTACGGTAAACTGAATAATGAGATTCTGTTCCCTAGAAAAGATACTAAACAGAAGACACTTGCCCATGAGATGCATTTTAAGAGCTTAAGCCTGGAGACTTCTCAGATCAAGAAAAACACAGAAATGTACATGAAAAATAGAAGGATCTAAACTCAGATCTGCAGAGATGAAAACAGAACAAAACAAAAGAAAAAACAGGACATATCAACCTTAACTGTTTCACAGAAGTTTACGACATAAAAAGGAATTAACCAACGTCCCTTTAATGTTCCCATGTCCTGTCTCCCAGTGAAGCTTTGTCAGCCTTGGAAGAGGAGATATCTTAATTGTTTTAGCCTAGATTTAGCCAGTTGCATTGAATCAGAGACGCTTAGAAACAAAAATATAACTGTGGTATATTTTGAGTTAAGGCATTCAACATTTAATAATTTGAACATGCAATAGGGAAGGTTCAAAAAAAATATATAAAAAGTGAGCAGAGAGGTCTGAAGGTTTGTTTGTTTTTGTTTTTTTTTCATCTAATGAAAAGAGTAGAATCCATTCTCATGCCCAGTGGCAGTGACTGCAAAATTTCCCAAAACTGGAAATGTCTACAGTCCAGTTGAAATTACATTTAACAAACACATTCACACAACCTGGAATGCAATCTACAAGTTTGTAAAGGGAAGAAAATTTGACCCAGTGCAAATTATTCTAACACTGTACGAGCTAATATTCTTCCTCTTCCTTCAGTCCCTTATGGCTTGACATAAAGTCCCATATAAACCAGTAGTCACATGGCCCTCATTTGGAATTAGGTTTACTCTTACAGTAGTTTCTTTTTTATCTCTGAATTTCTATTTTTTATGTTAAATAAGAGAAATATCCTTTTCTCATTATCATTCATCATGGATAGAATGGGCAAAAAGGCCATCACAATCTATTAAATTAAAATGCTCATCTCAAGAACAGATGCCATGACTTATGGAGGTTTCTGAAGCTAAGCAAATGCACATCTGACCACATGGGCTTTGCAGCGCTTTATTTATGATGGTTTGGTTTGCAGCATTCTCATGACTGCAGGGCAACAGCATGCTAAAGCCAGTTCTTGAGAAAACCCTTTCACTTTGGTATTTCTTAGGTCACCTGCCAAGGTAAGAATTATTGCATTGGGTCTGACTGGGAGGGAGTCAGCTTTCCCCATGGCAGCCCTCACAGCCTGAGCTGTGCATGGGTTGCTACAAAGGTGTTGATGTCACACCAGTGTTTTGGCTACTGCTGGGCAGAGCTGGCACAGCATCAATGTTGTCTCTCCAACATTCCACTCCCCATCAGTATGGTGGGGGTGTGCAGATCTTGGGAGGAGACATAGCTGGGACAGCTGACCCAAACTGACCAAAGGGATGTTCCAAACCACATGATGTCTGCTGAGCAATGAAAGCTAAGAAAAAGGAGGAGAAAGGAGAACATTCATTATTATGACAGAAGGAGAGAAAAAAATCTTTTGGTTTCCTTCGCTTCTGCACATGGCTCTAGGGTTTGCTTCAGTAAACTGACTGTCTTTACCCACAAATTTCCTCGATCCCACCCTGCCCAGTTAAGGAGAGAAGTGATAGAGTGGCTTGCTGGGCACCTGGCTTCCAATCAAAGTCAACTCACCACAATTACATTGTGAAAAAAAAAAAAACAAAACAAAACCACAAAACCTCCAAGCAAACAAACAAAAACCCACACCCAATTAAAACAAACAAACAAACAAACAACCCCCCTCAAAAAAAAACCAACCAAAACCCCACCCACCCACTCACCAACAAACAAACAAAAAAAGAAAATAAAAGAAAAGAAAAAAAAAACAAACTATAATTATTCAACAGAGATAGGTAGAAAATGGTATCCAGCTAAGGAACAAATTTGGGAAGGCAATAAGTTTTTCCTAATCACAACAGAACAAGATTTTTCCATGGAGACTAAAAGAAAAAATGGGAGTGCAGAGTAAGCCTTTGCATATCTGTTCTTACAATAGATTTGTCCAGAGGATAATGAAAAGTGTGCATCACTCTTGAAAGAAGCTTCTCTCTTGTGTGATGTACAGAGATGTACATAGATTAACCTATGAAACTTATATTTGAATCAGCTATTCAAATGTCTATGATGTGACTGCCTACCAGAGAGGCAGAGGTTGGGGTCAGTTTGTTTGCCAAAAGCATGTACTGACCCAATGTTTTGGATAGCAGCCTCAGGCCAAATATTCTCTCAGCCCTGGTAGTTCTTCTGCACCCGTCGCTCTAGGCTTGCATTCTTTTAATATTTATAAAAAACAGCTTTGACAAGAAAGCTTGAGGGAAGCTGAGGGCAGCATGTTAATCAGGAACACTGAATCGTGGTTTCCTAAGAGGTTAATGATTGCAGTATTCTGAGCTGAGTTTCTAGACCTGAGGAAACATTTCTGACAAAAAGAAAAAAAAAAAAAGTAAAAACAACCCCACAACAAAACACTCCAAAGCAAGCACTTAAAACAAAATAAAAAAAAAGAACCAACCAACAAAACCCTCTGATTAATCATTATTTTTCAAACAAACAACTTTCTACTAAAAATTCCACTAACTGTGGGACCTGCCATGGGTAAGGCAATGTGTGCAACTCCCCATCACCAACACACACAACACTCAATACTCAGGACACAAACCCTTCCTTCACAACATCCTTAATAATGAGTCAAGTCCTCTGACTGTCATACACAAGACCTGAAATCCAGGACCTTTTCCTAAATAATTAATTTCACCTTACAGCAGACACCTGATCAGGTGAATCCTGTCTTAAAAGTGCCATTGGCAATGGGGATATATCCACACTTCTTGAACTTTCTGAAATGGGGGCTGAACACCAAGGGACTGTGTATCAAAGTGCAAGCTGGTTCATGCAGAACTGTTTGAGGTTTTCTTCTTCCAAAAAAAATCCCTCTACCAGAAATATGCAGCCATGACAAGTTCTCCACAGATAACAGGGATACCTGGAGTGATCCAGTGGAAATAAGACATCATTGCTCATCCTCCTTACCTCTGAAGAAGTGGGTTTGCAGTAGCCAGCTCCAAACACCAGATTTTCTAATGACATACTGGATTGGTCTGGTCCCGCCTCCAGGTTGCCTTTGCCAAGCCAAGAACCTTTCCCTGGACGAGCAAAACTGTAAGAAAAAAATTTAGAAGAAAAACTAATTAGAGGAACAT
>NW_020957155.1:40336-61904 GCF_003031625.1 Empidonax traillii | reverse complement strand
GGAAGGGAAGGGAAGGGAAGGGAAGGGAAGGGAAGGGAAGGGAAGGGAAGGGAAGGGAAGAAACCAAACTATAATTATTCAACAGAGATAGGTAGAAAATAGTATCCAGCTAAGGAACAAATTTGGGAAGGCAATAAGTTTTTCCTAATCAGAACAGAACAAGATTTTTCCATGGAGACTAAAAGCAAAAATGGGAGTGCAGAGTAAGCCTTTGCATATCTGTTCTTACAATAGATTTGTCCAGAGGATAATGGAAAGTGTGCATCACTCTTGAAAGAAGCTTCTCTCTTGTGTGATGTACAGAGATGTACATAGATTAACCTATGAAACTTATATTTGAATCAGCTATTCAAATGTCTATGATGTGACTGCCTACCAGAGAGGCAGAGGTTGAGGTCAGTTTGTTTGCCAAAAGCATGTACTGACCCAATGTTTTGGATAGCAGCCTCAGGCCAAATATTCTCTCAGCCCTGGTAGTTCTTCTGCACCCGTCGCTCTAGGCTTGCATTCTTTTAATATTTATAAAAAACAGCTTTGAAAAGAAAGCTTGAGGGAAGCTGAGGGCAGCATGTTAATCAGGAACATTGAATCGTGGTTTCCTAAGAGGTTAATGATTGCAGTATTCTGAGTTGAGTTTCTAGACCTGAGGAAACATTTCTGACAAAAAGAAAAAAAAAAAAAAAGTAAAAACAACCCCACAACAAAACACTCCAAAGCAAGCACTTAAAACAAAATAAAAAAAAGAACCAACCAACAAACCCCTCTGATTAATCATTATTTTTCAAACAAACAACTTTCTACTAAAAATTCCACTAACTGTGGGACCTGCCATGGGTAAGGCAATGTGTGCAACTCCCCATCACCAACACACACAACACTCAGGACACAAACCCTTCCTTCACAACATCCTTAATAATAAGTCAAGTCCTCTGACTGTCATACACAAGACCTGAAATCCAGGACCTTTTCCTAAATAATTAATTTCACCTTACAGCAGACACCTGGTCAGGTGAATCCTGCCTTAAAAGTGCCATTGACAATGGGGATATATACACACTTCTTGAACTTTCTGAAATGGGGGCTGAACACCAAGGGACTGTGTATCCAAGTGCCAGCTGGTTCATGCAGAACTGTCTGAGGTTTCCTTCTTCCAAAAAAAATCCCTCTACCAGAAATATGCAGCCATGACAAGTTCTCCACAGATAACAGGGATACCTGGAGTGATCCAATGGAAATAAGACAACATTGCTCATCCTCCTTACCTCTGAAGAAGTGGGTTTGCAGTAGCCAGCTCCAAACACCAGATTTTCTAATGACATACTGGATTGGTCTGGTCCCGCCTCCAGGTTGCCTTTGCCAAGCCAAGAACCTTTCCCTGGACGAGCAAAACTGTAAGAAAAAAATTTAGAAGAAAAACTAATTAGAGGAACATTGCTGGAGAAGAGTCACTGTTGTCCCAGTATTATTTACTTCCTTAGAAAATATTTACGATTTGGTGGTGCTGGGTTTTGCTTTTATTAATTTCAATTTGACACTGTAAATTCATGTTTCTCTTGAAAATGATCATTGTCCAGTGTGCTAGACGTAAGTAGCTCAAGTTTGTTTCCTAGACATTCAGATGAGTGGTTTGAGTGTTATCTTTCACTCATTCCTCTCTCTGCTGTCATACAGATCTTTTTCCAGTATAACATCTCACCATCAGAACATTTCCATCTATCCACACAGAAAAATACTCTTACCCAACTTCTCATCAGCTTGCACCTTGATGGATACAACATCTTTCTCTCTTACTTTAATCGTATCACCCTTCCTCTTTGAGTTGTGCATGATCTCTCTTATCTATCAATATCTTCTATAGCTCATGCCAAACTTATTATTATAGACTGGAAGTTTAGTTCCCACTTCTCACTGTCCTGTGACCTTAGTTTCCAGCACCAAATGACAAGACTACAGCCCAAAAACTACATTTGTTTTTGCTGGGCTCAGTCCATTCATCTGGGAAGTGTTCTCCCATATCCTTGGTGCAACATGAAATCACTGTTATCCAAATTCTTCCTCAAAACCCTGACAGAATGTAAGTTTTTTTTTCAGTGTTGTGGTCATTACCTCTCAGTGCTGACTGTTACGGACAGTGTTCCCTTCTGGCTGTATCTGTATGTCTCCTGTCTTAGACCATGAACCCATTAAGAGTGGAATATCTGAAAACTCTGGAATGTCTGCAGTTTACCCAGCCTCAAGCCCACCAGAGCCCTGATGCACAGCCAGGGATCATACTCTGGGTTATTCTGAGCAAAAGTACAGACCCCAGTTAATGATGTAGGTTGCCTTTATGTTCACTGGAGAGTAATTGGCATTTCCAGGGTATGAGTCACCTCTTTCTGAAGCAGTGATACCAAACAGATCAGGGAGATTTTACCCTCAAAGTACTTATTTCTTATTGTGGACTATAAAGAGAGTCCTCATCAGCAACTGGATTTAGATGAGATAACCTCACAGTTAGTCCCTCTGAGAACATGTGCTGTACATAAACTATATCAAGATTTCTAGATGGAAATCAGGCTACTTGGGGAGAATACAATGAGTCAAACTACTAAGTCTAAATAATGATGCAAGCAACCAGAATTGTTCTTTAAAAACACATATAGGCAAAGGTGGAACTAAAATAACTAAGTGCAGAGAAAGAAGGAAAACCCATTTGCTGTTCATACAAAGTGCAGGGGTAATGCCACCTGAGTTTGTGCTACAAGAAACATCTTAAACTGTAATGTGTGAGAACTAAAAGCCACGGGGCAGTGCCGTTCATGCTGTGAAAACTTTCCAGTCTGAGGTTGTTCCTCTGTGTAGATGTGCATCATGTGTCCACCTCAGCTCAGATCAGCCTAATTCATTGACATCTGCACCTGATTCAGTTTTTAAGCACTGACTGCTGTACAGAAAAGCACATAAAAAAATAATCATAGAATCATAGAATCAGATGGGTTGTAAAGAACCTCTGAATTGGACCACTTTCAGAAGGTTAAATGCAAATCCCTGCCTTGCCTGTAGCTCAAAACTGCTGCTTGTTACATATAAATACTGGCAAAAAGGCCATCCCATAAGAGGGAGGATGGGGTAGAAAAACTCAGCAAATGTCTGTTCTTGCTTATCTATGTTTTAATTTATGTAATCCAAGGAATTTCCTGCTGGTTGCTTCTTAGAAGCATGAAGTCTTTCCATGTATTTCCTACACACAACATTTAGGATAAAAATAATAAATAAATAAATAACTATAGCTATTTCAAACAGCCAGGAGATAAACACCACTCTGAATAATTTCAGCTGTTATTGAATGATGTTGTCTGCCCTGGTCTGCTGGCAAGGCTCAAGAAGCAGCAATAAAAAATTATTGCTGTGGTATCAGAGAGAGAAGCTTAAACAAATGTTGCCTGCACATGAAAAAGTCCTCATTTGAATATTAACAAAGCTTTCAAAGGTTTAAAGAAAAGCACTTTTTAATGCCTTTTTAATTTATTTATCTTTTGCTTTTACAGCAGAGAAGGGGTTTTAATCTGCTGGTTTTATGGAAATTGATTTTACATAGCACTGTAAAACAAAAACCTTTTTTGGGAAACGTGCCAAAACGTCCTCAGTATGCTGAGGGAAATTTAAGTGGAAGATTTAAAGACTGCTGAGGTCCCCCTAATATTTTCTGAAGTACATTGTGCTTGAAGATAACTTTTATTAGAAATACCAGGTCGGTTTGCTATTTTTTTTTAAATTATTTATTCTAATTGTTTCTGCAAACACGTTTATTTGTATGAATCATAAACCTTGTTTACCTACATGTCCATTTGGACTATCTAATAGCATTGATATAATATGAACATTTAGATCCTTATCCAGTATGTTAACCTTAGCTTTTAATTGGACTCAGGATAAAAAAAAAAGGTCAAAAGAGGTAATGTGTGCGTGTCCAAGAGGATTAGCATGTGTGCAGGACTATTAATATTATTGGTGAAATATTTTATGATTTTGTTTTTCTTTTTTTTTTTTGAGCTGGCCTTTTGATGACCTTATCTGTGAGATCATTGGTGGCGAGGCACTGTAAGAGTTTGTCCTGAGAAACTATGGATGCCCCATCCCTGGAAGTGTTGAAGAGGTTGATGGGGCTCTGAGCAACCTGGTCTAGTGAAAGATGTCCCTGCCCGTGGCAGGAGAGTTGGAATGAGATGATCTTAAAGTCCTGTCCAACCCAAATCATTCCATGATTCTGTGATTCCATTTCTTTATCCTTCAAAGGTGTCTCCCAGTTATTACAGCAACCATCTATGGACACCCAGTACAGCAAACTGCATTGAAAACTCCATTTTTTCCCTTTGTTACAACCTGCAAGATACCCACAACCAAAATGTAAGAACTTTCTGAGTCAGAGGTTGTACTCAAGCAATTATTTCCAGCAGTCATGGTTACCTTCTATGAATTTGTGTCCATGTCTTTTTGATTTATACTCTTGGCCTCTGTAACTTAACATTCATTTTGGAATGAACTGCACTCGTAATAAGTGCTGAACTTTCTGCTTCTTTTGAACTCACTGTT
Organism: Empidonax traillii; assembly: GCF_003031625.1. Taxonomy (NCBI): domain Eukaryota; kingdom Metazoa; phylum Chordata; class Aves; order Passeriformes; family Tyrannidae; genus Empidonax; species Empidonax traillii. Next base: position 57,329 of record NW_020957155.1, on the reverse strand, counting down.
GGAGAATTGGATGTGGCACCTCTTGGTTCTTGTGTAGCACAAAATATTAAATAATCATTCCCAGTTTATTCTATCTTCTTTGGACAATTCTCTCACATATAAATGAGATGACAGTTCCCCAGCATAAGGCATGGGTTGGCCTTGATAAATTTTAATTCAGAAGTGTTACTGAAGCAAATCAGAAAAAATACTTCAGGGTAGTTTAAAATAACATTATATTCTCTTTCGGATTAAACTTCCCCCCAAAAAGAGGTAACCTTGTGAATTTTTAATTTGTTTTGTTTTGTTTTGGTAAGAAAAACTTTTTTTTTCTCATGAGTTTTAGTTTTTAGCAGACTTGGGGGGAGGATTTAGCAGATTGGGATCTGAATCTTACTTGGGAAAAAAAATATCTTGCATTATTTGAAAGTATGAAACTGTAAAAAAATAAAAACCTTAAAACCCCACACAATCATCACATTTCTAATTACAAGAAATTATAATCTTGTGACAATACCAGGAGAGGAAGTTCAGGAAATGAACTTTTATCCCATTTAGGCCAGATCCTTGGAGAAACCACTTATTTTTCCCCCAGTCCCTTATTCATAAAATATTATTGCTTTAAAAAATTAAAAATATAAGTCCCATAGAAATAGCAGACCTCAGAATTAAACCCTCACAGTCCCCACTGCCAGCTGTTTGCATTTCACCAGGAGCTTCCTTCTAACTCCCACACATCACGAAAATTGTAATGGCACCACTGATTTCCCTCCATTTTTTTAACTCAAAACTTTAATATAGCTTTTGGGAAATTGCTACTGGCACTTAGCCATAGGGTACATGGGTGATCTGTTATTTACTTTTGAGAATAATCTGTGGATGTTTACACATTGTGCTCCTCTAGGCGTGGGTCTCTCTTACCCAAGGAATTTCACTGAGGTTGTAATCAGTGCCTTTAAAATGTTCTGGGCTTTTTGGGTAAAACTGATAAGATTTATTAAAATAAAATTTTTAATGAAAATAGATATCTCTCCTTAGATCCCAAATGTAGTCAATCCCAATCTGATCTGAAATCTCTACAGTTTTTGACTGCTGGAAAATGCTGGTTCATTTGTCCTGAACTTAACCCCAGTTGCTATAAAATTTGAAAGCAGATAAAGGCATTTGCGGATATTTAACGTTGAGTGTTTTTTTGTTGGTGGTGTTGTTGATTTGGGTTTTTTTACATTTTACTTAGAAATTGCCAGGTTTTTCTTATGTGACTTCTCAGCTGGTAGCTCAGGAGACTGGCATGTCAAAGGGGAGGTTTATCTTTGCAGATACATAAAAAACTACCAAATAAAAGAAAATTCAAAGGAAAAATCATCCAGTCGTTATGAGGGAGTGCTTAGAGGAAAATAACATTAACCAGTATTCTTCTAATAAACTAATATAGAAGCAATAGCTCTTTACTTCATAAATATTCCATTTTCTTTCTACAGATTAATTTATTTGCAAACAGGATGGAAAGGGAAAATAAGTCATGAATTTTACTCCCCAGTACTGCATTTGTGCAGTTTCAGATGGAAGCTCCCCGTAAGTAGGTGCCAGCCACAATTACAACTGCAGAAAAATTGACCTGCATAATCTGGACCCAGATTCAAGGTGCACAGGGCAGTACAGTGTGTGTATCACTTATAGATAGATCAGTCATGCTTTTGAGGAACAGGATGCCTGGAAATAAAAGAATTTAGGTGAGATAAAATCGCTCAAGGATGGCCAGGGTTGGCCTGATTCCTCAGTGCAGTGGAGCTGAACAGAACTAGATCAGGGCTGAAATCTTGGAATACTCTGTGTCCCCTTGATTCTGTTTCCTATTTCCAGAGCAGAACAAGCTAAAGACACTAAAATACTGAGTGTCTGTGTCTTGGTTTCTCCACCAACAAAATTTGTATTATATTATTTTCCCATCTCAGATCCCACCAAGATTTCTTGTCTCTCATACAGTCATTTGATTGTGGGCAATTAAGGATTCAATGTTAACAAGTAAAATCTTGAAAGTCTATTTTGTTTTTCAAGTATAATAATGTATGAAAGTTGGGAAAGGAATAGAAAATTGAGGAGAATCCAGAAAGCTGAGAAAATTAACCTCTTTTCTTGTACAAGCAAGACAAAACAGGTTTGCCAGCTGCCTGTGGTGAAGAATCTTGCTTATCTGCAGCAATTTCAAGACGTGCCTTTCTTTTTTATTTCCTTGGTAGTTCGGGTGTTTGTTTTTTGTGTGTTTTGGTGGGTTGTTTTGTTTTTTTTTGATGTGGGAAGGAAGTGGTGCAGAGGTCTATGGAATAAATGAACCATATTTCTTGTTGTTGTTGTTTTTTGTTGTTGTTGTTTGGTTGGTTTGTGTTTTTTTTGTTTGTTTGTTTGTTTTTTTTAATGAGTCCAATATAAGAAAGGCACTGTGCCTGTAGCATGCCTGAGACTAAGCAGACCTCTACATGACAGACCTGCACATTTCCCTTCCGGAAAAACAGAAATATTTCTTGAAGTCAGAGCTTGCAGGAGCAAAGCACCTTTCTTAACAGCTGAGATTGGGCTAATAAGTGCTAGTTGCACTTATAGACTGGACCAGTTGTGAAGCCAGTGACAGTGAGCTGAGGGAGAAGTGAGTGCCTCAGGCTGGAAACCAAACTGATTTACACAAACCAGAAAACTAGAGTCCAAAAGACTTAAGTCCTCCTCCTCCTCACCTTCCTCCTGCAGCTGTCTGTTCACAGCTAGCCTCTGGAGCTTAGGTAAGAGAATAAAAAAAGGTATTTAAGCATTTAATGAAGGCCAGTGCATCAGCAGGGGAATAGTCTCAAGCTTGAACATTGTTCACCTTTTTTTGTTTATCTTTCAACAGACTTGTTGGGCTCATATCCTGTCATACTGGGAAAAATGTGTTTGCCCTTAACTTTCCAAAGAGAACTGTCACTCCTGTGATATTAGGAGAGCAGTGCCATCCAACTTCCCGCTCTAGATTCTCCTCTATTTGTTCCATATCCCAAAAGTCTGAAGTACAGCTCTATGATCTGCAGCTGCCAAAAGCATTTGGTGCAGACACAGCTGCTGTCATTGAGGAAGAGCGACAGTGTCCTGTTGGAAGGGTCTGGGTGTAGGACAAGACACAGGTGAGGGGAGCAGTATCTCAGGCCAAGAAAACAACTATCAAAACCACTGAGCCCTACATCCCAGTTCTCCTCTGTTACTGCCCCCCTGCCTGGAAAGCAAAGTTTTGGGCTTGACTCCAAGTGGTCCAGCTTCCCCATCCACTTCTGGAGTGCTTTCTAGAAGAGTCAAAGAACTCTCAAGGTCAAAGTGAGAGTTTTTAACCAATTTCTAGCTCAGTAAGGACAAGTAAAAGACACCCAGTCCCTTTCCTGCCGTGAGTTTGGACCCCATTAAAAATCTGAGGGTTATGCTCTTTAGAAAAGCTGAATCACAAAATTTTCATCCAAATTGCAAAGGAACCCAGAAATATGAATTTCACTCATTCTCAGGTTGGTAAAAGGTTAGGCCTTCAAAGCCTCAAACCTAATGTAATATTTGTTAGCTCGGAATTATTAACCAGAACAAACAACAACATCAAAATGTTCACTTGTCAAAAAAGCAGGAGGTAAGGGAGGCATCCTGGAAAGGTTTCCCTAACTATTTGTGAGTGTACATTACCCTGAAGGGAAAGGCCTGAATTGGTCTTTCTGGTTTCTCCCTTTAAATGCAGACAATGTGAAAGAATTTTGGGGAGGAGTATTTGATTTGCCAACAGAGCTAACAAAATATGAAGAGCTGAGTCCACAGGGCATATGTGAGCACACAGTTGTGCTTCAGGCAAAATGGTTTTCAAGGAAAACTTAAAAGCAGCAGTGAATTTTAATTTTACATATTTATATTCAGGGTGGGTCTAGAACTGTTGCAATTTTACATTTAAGTCTATCTATATGTGCAGAAATAATATGTATACACACACAAAGTATGTACCATGATGGGATGTTCAAGCAAACAAAACCATTGTGAAACACTGCATAGATATTTTTTTCCACATAATGTAAGTATTTCCATCCTTGCAAATGTTCGAGGCCAGGTTGGATGGGACCTGAAGCAATCTGATCTAGTGGAAGGTATGCCCATGTCAGGGAGGTTGTGACTAATTTATCTTTAAGGTCCCTTCCAACTCAGGTCACTCTGTGATTCTTTATTCCGATGTTTATTTTTTCCTATAATGTAACAAAAAAGACTTTCCAGTCATTCAGGTTCTATTGAGTTACCAAAAAAAAAAAAAAAAAAAAAAAAAAAACTGAAATAACAATGGTCTTTTTTTCTATAATCCTACTAAACTCCAATAATAAGTGATAAACAGGAAAGCTTTGAGCTATGAGAAAATTAAACAAGTTTTAGTTGGCTGGTTTTGTTTTAAAGTGCTTAGAACTGCCATTTATTTTACACTGGTGTCTTCATCCTGATTTATACTTAGAAAATGCATGATATAAAAACCCTTCAGGTTTGGAATATTTATCAAGAAAAAGATAAAGCCTTGGTATCACACTTTAAAATGATTTTATGGGCTTACGCAAATGAGACTCTATATTGTGTTGTCAAAAATCTTCATTCCACTGCATTAAGTAAGTACATGGTATACTTCACAAAGGTCCACAAAATAGTATTTTAAAAGCTATAATAATCTGACTATGGAACAATTGCTCATCATGTGATTTACGCCTAATAACAGTAACAAGCCTGTGCAGCCCCATTCACTAGAGGATAACACAGCACTCAAAACAGTCATTAAGCCTGGTAACTATTGTTCTTTCATTCTTTTCTATAGTAGAACAATAAGTAAATTATCTGAGCAAAACTATCTGGTTAGAAGTAGTCTGTTACGATCTAATTTCACCATTTAAAAAGTCAACACACAGCAGAAGAGAGATACAGCAGTTACCTGTATTACATCAGCAAAAGACAGATATGTCAGTCTGATCTGCTAATATGAGACACATCACTGTCACAGCTCACAGAATCTTAGAATGGCTTGGGTTGAAAGGGATTTTAAAGATCATTTAGTTTTAACCTCCTGGCCATGGGCAGAGACACCTTCCACCAGACCAGATTGCTCAAAGCCCCATCCAATCTGGACTTGAAGATTTTCAGGGGTGGGCCAGACTGACTTCTCAACCTCAGGCTCAACCTCTTGTATTCTCAGTTCATTCTGAGGTGTTGTGTACAGCAATGCCTTCACACAAATGGAGAACTGAAGCAAAGATGTACTAAACCAAAACATGAAACCTGAGGAAAACACTCTACAGGTTCATCTTCCCTCTCTGTCATTGTGTTCTCTGCACACTAATTGACAAGGTTTAGAGTCTTATGGTCATTTGGTAAACAGCAAGATCTTGTTGGAATTAAGGGAAGCTGAACAATGCTTAACGCTGCCTTTTGCTTCAAGATTATGGGAGTTCCCTCCCTCTCAGCACTCTCTGTCTTCTGCACTGACAAGTTTGGGCACTAAGTAAATTGCCAGAAAGACCTTTGCTTCCCTTCGCCTGCTCTAAATATTAGAGGATATTGACCTCCAGCCCTGTTTTACTTGAAGGAGTTCTGAGTTATTTTCTAGTCATTATGAATCAGATAACATAAATCACACCTAGAGCCCATGGCAGCTGGTATTATACTGCTGCACAGTCAAACCAGATAATTCTGCAAAGGATTCTTCCAGTGAAATCATATTCAGCCCTGACTCCTCTGTGCCTCCTCCTAACCATGTTATGAACTACACTCATGCACAGAGGCCAGGGATGAGCTTAGAGTCCGGCTGTCCTAAATGATCTACAAAACGTCACAGGGGGGACAAATGTAAATGTTCTTAGTTACTTTTAGACTTAAGAGGAAAAACTGGCAAGGAAAACACAATTTTCAATTTTCTCACTACAAATGGGGAATAGAGAGATCAAGACTAGTCAAAATTTTTAACCTCTTTCCCAAAATTGTATTACTTTTTCGTCAAACCCCTAGTGCTTTACTAAGGGAAGAGTCCCATGTCAGAGTTTGATTGTAAACCCCAATCTACATTAACCCAGGACTAAAAAAAATCAAAATAAATTATCTGCTCTGCTTCTCCCATCCAATTAGCAAACTGTACGAGAGAACTCAGCAGAGAAATCTCCTCTGCCTTTCCATAGACATTTCTGTGCCCTTTACCTGATCAGAGGCTGGTGTAGAGCCACCAGGGACGCATGGACTGTGACAGAGATCACTGACAGGTGGAAATAGTCAAACATGACAGGGACATGGTGGTGCAGACCTCGCCGAGGGTGGAAGTGGAGACACAGTGTTCGGCTGCTGATCATGGGGATTGCTGGAACATCCCTCAGCCTGCAAGGGAAAGAGGTTTAACAAGGGTTAGTGAAGGCCTGAGTTGTCACAGCCTATAATGTGCTACAGGAGGCAGACTGAGATATGGCTTGAGGTGTGAAATTTTATCACTTGGTAAGGGGTAAGATAACTGAAGAGTATCTTGTGCTCTACTTGTGCCAAGCATAAATATAAATATTAATATAGATATATAAGCGTTAACATAGATATAAATAATATAAATAGAAATTCAAAGAATAAATAATATATGTAGAATTATGTCAATGTATTGTATAAAAAAAGAATAGGTGCAGTGCAATTCAGGTTTTCCCTGATGATTACCTCTGATGTCCACCTACGCACTAGTTCTGGGGACATCATGAACTAAGTAGCAGAAGGAAATGCATTTAGCAAACTCTTCAGATTATCTGGGTGCTCATAGAAGGGACAGCTTACTACTTATGATTTCTGTGTAAGAACAATCAGTCCAGGCAATCTGTGAGAGTTAAAAGCAGTCCTGTGTCAGACACAGCTGAAAATATTCAGAGCACCTTTCCAGATGGTTATTCTGAAAAAATATTTGGAAGAAGTCAAAAAACAAGAGTCAGTGAAGTAACTGCAGAGAAACAGTACAAGTTGGATTAGCTTCTCCTTTTTTTTTTTTTTTTTTTTTCAGTAAATGAAAGCCAAGGCTTTAATTTAAAGTTTATTAAAAGAATTCCAGAATAACTATCCTGGTGTGCAGGCAACCACATAACACCTCAGTCCCATACAGTGCAAGAGACTGAGCTGTAAATTTGGAGTGTGCCTCACCACATCCTTCCAGTGAAAGTGAAACTTCTAAAGAGGAATTGCTTTACAGCATTAAAGACTCTTCTGAAGCCAGTTGTTTCCCAGAACTAGAAAAACCTAGGATGAGATGGCTGTGTACAGTACATGGTCAGTCCCAAGCTTCAATAAACTTTGCAGAACATTTTTTTCTAAAAATCACTGCATTTGTTTATAGCATATCAGAATAACCTTTGATATTATAACAGAAATTAAACGCATATGTTAGAGCACAATTTCATAACTTTCAGTTCTTTTTTTCCTGGCTATCATTTAATGTTTGTTTTTTCTCTCTTCAAGACCCATCAGCAGTGAAGGTCCAGTCCCACCTGCATGAGAGAAAAAGTTCTCACTTTTTATATCTTGAAGATAACAGAAACATGTTCCTAAAATTTATTTAAGTTCTCTGTGGATATGAATAAAATCACATTGGGACAGTCTCAGCATGAAAAACAGGTCAGATGATTTCTCTATGCTCCCACCCCCTACAAACCCTGCTCAAATCATTGGCAGACTTTTTCCTGATTCATTGAGGCTGAATAATATCTGGGGTCACACTTCCTGCAGTGTCTCAGGAAGGGATGCTACTCCCACTTAGATTTTAGTATCAAATGCAGTTAGATGAAATCAAATTCAATGAGAAGACTCCTTCCTCTTGAAAATATTGGAGCAGCTTTGGTTCTTAATAGGAGAAAAGTGCTTAGCATGTTCATACTCCTGTCTTCAGCTAGGAAATACTTCACTGCCTCCTGAGATAAATGCATTCCTGAACCACAGCTCCTGCCCACCTGGAGGTCAATGATGATATTCCCTTTAACAGCAGCAGACACAGAGCAACACTTAAAACCTTTGAAAAAACTTACACTTAAAGGAGAAAAAACGTTGTTCCTTTAAAGAGGAGTATGAGATACAACTTTCAAAGCAGAGAGAAGAAACAGAAAAACTTCAACACTGAGGCAAAGGGAAGACTTATCAAAGGTAACCCGTTTTACAAAGAACTCTCATTTTATCAAAGTAATTTCCCAACTGAACAGAGCCCCCAACATTACAAACTGAGCTTCGAAACAGCACTTACTGTTGTTCACTATCAGTAAAGTGCAGGTCCAGCTTGAGCTGAAAATCTGCCTCATTAAAAGCATCTTCCACCTACAAAAAGAGAAATAAATATAAGGTTACCTTTATAAATTGGCACCTTCATCATAGAAGGCAAAGGTGGGTGGGCTTGTCTGATAAGAGCAAAGGCAAAAATATGCAGCAACAGCAGCACCCCAGTACAGAGGCAGAAGGAAACAAATGTGGCAGTGAGTCAAGGAAATTGCTGAAGGAGTCAGAGGGAACCAGAGCAGTCAGAGGTGTTATCTGCTCCTGAGTGCCCTGTCATGTGATTTGCCCAAGCAAATCACTTTAGACAAGAGTAACCAGAGTGTACAGAGCTCTGCATTTGTTGGTTCCTTGCTCTTTGTGCACCAAGAGTCAGAGGAGCATTTCTGAGGCTGCTCTCCCTCCTTGAGTGAGTCGTCCTTTGAGTTGTCTTGTCAGCTGAACGACAGCAAGGAGTGAGTTTTCCTGGATGAGAAATAGCCGATAGGAGAAATTCTGATCTCCTATAATTAGCCTTTTACTTTGTGTCTCAACAAACTGAGGCTTTTCTGCGTCCTGGTGACTCTTTCTTGCCCCTCACAGATTCATGGAAGAAGTTTTCCAGTGATCCTCATCTAGACCTTTTTCTTTCCAAAATTCAAAGGCTTTTTTTGTTTTTAAAGCTTCAATTAACAGAAGTTTAACTGTTCCCTTTGTGGCAGTGTCCTGAGCATGGCTATACATGGTAGGATTCTGCTCACCAAAACCACTGAAGATACCATAGTACCATGGTACAAGATACTCACTGGTACATTCATCTAACTCATCTAATAGGTCCCACCAGTAAAATTACCCTTCTTTTACTGTCAATAAAATAGTTTAATTGGATTTTTGGAAACAGTGCTGGAGCTGCCAGTTCATTACCTTCATCTGTAAAGAGCCTCATTGGATAACACATCCCAACTTCATCCAGTTAAAACAATTCTAATCAATGGGAATAAATAAATAAATGGAATAAGGATTAAGCTGACTAGCACTTTCTCCTTCCCTCCTTAGAAATGTCTTTTTTTTCCCCTAGAAAAGTAGGTTTAGTAGAATAAAAAAAAAATAATTTCTATCAACTGAAATGGAACTATGAACAAAAAAAAAATACACGCTCTATAACCAAAACATTTTTTCCCTGTGAATTTAAGCATTCTTTATTGTATGCCAGAATACAGTAGGAGATGCACAGGAATGCAGGTGGAAAAGTGAAGTTTTTGACTGGAGATATGGTACTATAAATACAACTTATTTTTACACAATTTTTGCCACAGAAAAGTGAGGTGAGATGCTTGGGTTCTGTCTTCTGTCACTGGAAAGCAACAAGCAAAAAGTGAGCTGCTCCATCCTTAGGTAGACGTTGGAGAAGGACAATTGATTTCTGCTTGTGCTTGTCTCTTTCCACTGACAGTAGACAGAACCTGGAGAAATACGATGGTCTACAAACACTTAAAGTTAGATGTCTTATATTAGGCAAGATTAATTCTACTATCCAAAGCTGATCATCACCTTCTTAACAACAGACCATAGTAAAAATGCACTGAAGGCATCATCAGAGGCACCTAGCCTGCCCTGACAGGAAGGATCCATAAAATATATAACATGGACCAAGTTTAGCTGGGCTTTCAAAAGGTGAAACTGCATCTACAGTGTGCCTTTTCCTGCTGAAAGAAGAAAATTGAGAGTCAAGGATTGACTGTGCTTTGACAAAGTTACCAAAGATGCAAATTATAATCCCTTCTGACGTAATGTAGTATTTCTTCCAGCATGGCCACAGGCATTGAGATGTGAGGAGACAATTCCCACTTCTATTTACTGAAAATCTTCTTTCTCTTTTGTGATTGTCTCAAAACACCTGGAAGTGTGCCTTTCATTTAAAAAAATAAAAAATAAATAAAATAAAATACTTTCTCCTTTTTAATGACTTGTTGTCACTAAAAATCACAGCTGCTGGCAGTTGCCAAGAAAATAATCATTACTGAAGCTACATTCTGAATTGAAACTAGGAATTCAGTGTAGTGCTTCAGACAAAGCAAACCTCTTCCTCAAATAAAGGGGATGAAATTTTGGGTCTGTGCCTATTACTGCTGAGCACCTGCAACTGTCACTGAGATCTAAGCCTGTGTTCAAAACAAGTTCAATAGCTGGTGACACTCACTCAAAACACCTTGAGGCAACGAGCAGATGTCTGAGAGACTGAGAGATACTCTTCACTGCATGTGGTCATGCAGTGAGGTGCATGCACAGGGTATTTTTAATCTCAAAACTGTACTGAAATCAGGCTGCTCACAGTACTGCAAAACTCCACATAAAATCAATCACAGTTCTCTCTACGGAGAGAACATGTTTTCCTTTTTATACTAGCGATGTAAACATTAGGTGAAAATTGAACAGCTGATCAAAAACTGGTCTCTTCATGGGAAAATATCATTAAAAGACTTTTGCACAAGTCACACAACAGAAATTACTCACACTGATCACGTGACATGTTACTATATGGCTTTGATATTTGCTGGACTTTCCTCTGGTTTCCTTTTTTTCGCTTATTAGAGACACAGGTGCATAAGGTCCTTTACACAGGAAACCAACAAAATGGCCTTTCCATAGCTCATACACAAGGGGAACTGAAATTTCTATCACTCCCTAGTCTCCTGTATGAAATAATATTGTCCTTAAATGAAATATTGGTTTCTTATTTTAACACTAATTGGACTATTATGGTTTTGTCCACACTTATCCTTTACAGATTACAATTTGCCAAAAGTTTGATAGACTATCTATTTTGGGTTTTCTCCTGAAAAAAAAAGTTTTGAATTTTCACACCAAACTCCTTAAGAAATAAGCCTGAAAAATGAATCTGGAATATAATTAGTGTTTGACTGGTTAGGCTAAGCAGTGTCCTTCCAGATACTCTGTGAAGGATCTTCAAGTGTTTTTTTTTTATATAGTTTTTTGACCTTTCAGTTGTGTTAATTATTAAAATCACAACTTTTGAAAGAAAAAATAAAGATCCATCCTTGGAGGTGTTCAAGATCAGGTTGTATGGGACCCTGAGCAACCTGGTCTAGTGGAAGGTGTCCCTGCCCACGGCATGAGGTTGGAACTGGATGGTCTTTCAGGTCCTTTCCAACCCAAAACATTCTATGATCTGTGTTTGTAAGAATACATCCATACTAAATGAATATTTTTCTGTTCTGTAATATTCCATATACGCAAATTCCCACCTTGGGCCTAACAGCTTGTGCAGAAATACCCTATACTCATCTGAGCACACATAATTTCCAGAAGGTGCTACCACGTGTTCAGACTGTTTGCTAACCTCTGCCTCCCTTGCCAAAGGACTGTACTCACAGGGAAATGCATTTTATTAAACACTGCTCAGAATCTGTACAATAAAAAGTATTTTCATATGAAAAGTAAAATTATTTTATACAATAGAAAGTATATACAAAGCAAAGTACTCCAATTTCTGTTGAACTGGCCTGGAACAAGGTGCATTATTTCAGTTTTGCATTCGAATTTTTCAGGTTTTCATTTTCATCTTGGGCTTATCTTTTAAAAGCTGTGATAATACTTATTACTGAAGCTTCCTGCATTCTTGTGATGTCCCTCCCTGATATGGAAACATTTAGCCAGAGTGACAGATTGTATGATCTGGATGTCCCAGCTCACTTAAATTTCACTGGAAATTACAAATCTAATCCACTGTGCTATCCCAGATTGCCTCACTCTGTCCTCTCCCTGCTACTAAATTGTCCCTGAATGGTGCCAGCAAGGAAGGAGCCCGACAAGGTACCTGTTTCATCGCTTGATGAAAGAGGCAAAGACTCTTCTCTAATAAGAATGAAAGCAAGAGCTTATGAAAGTAAATTAAACTTCTTTGTAACAATAAAGGCTGCCTCAGCAATATTGTTTCCTGTGAATTCAAAAAGCTGCTGTATGCTGGGATAATATAGAAAGGGCATCTAAAAAAACTGGAGAGTTTTAAAGCACCATTTTTAAAGTGAAATGTATGTTCAATGCCACTTCTTGGCAGATAATTGACGTTTCTTACATTCAGTGCCAGACTGAAAAAAGATGTATTTACATATTTAAGCTTATCTAGGGTTATGTTAGAGGAGAGAGGGGGGAAAAGAATTTAAAAAACCCAGTAGCAAATCTAATCTGGACATCCACATTGGTTTTTTTTGTTTGTTTGTTTAGGGGTGTTTTGTCTGAGCCTATCTCAGCAAACTATCTCATCAGCAAAACTACCCAAGCACCGAGAGGAGAAAGCACATTTCTCCCTTATTATAATATTGGATAATTCCAGCTGTGACAGTAGAAACTACATGGACCATATGAACTCGATGCTCCCATTACCCAGACTAACTCCCTTGTCTACTTATCATAACTTCCATTCACACTAAAAACATTCAATAGAACCTTCACCCTCAGTCAAGAGAACTCACCACACCACACAAAAAAAAGGATTGACATCTGTTGTGTTTTAGATAAGTTGAGAATTAAGAACAGAGATAATATTTAAAACACTTTGAAAATCTCTGGGTGTCTTGCCAACACCAGATTGCAAGGATATCAGCCAACACAGGATATTATGTGACAAAGGTGTAAAGCTGTCTCTGAATAGCTGTGGATATATTTGTCTTCTTCTGAGCATGGTGCCCAGTGGAGTGGCACACTTCTGTCTCTCCCACATTTATATCAAATTTGTAAGCTGTGTAGGACAAGACATCAAAGCTGAGAAAAGAAAAAGAGGCCTAGAAGCATTAAATAGAAGTGCTAATTTGTGCTAATCTACTTAATACACAAAAATTTTTGGAGACCTCTATTTTTTCGTATTTGATTCTTTAGAGTGTCTTCAGCAACTCATCTGGGACAACAGATACATTTATCCTCTTATTCTACATCAGTGAAAACCCAAAGCAACTTCATAACGCAGAAAAATGGGGTTTCTCTGTGCAAAACCATTCTGTAAGTACAGAATTGGGCCTCTTCCCAAGGAGTCTCCTATGGAGAGCCAAGTGTCTGCACAGAGCACATCAAGAGTCAGAATGAGTTTTAGCTGTGAGGAGTCTTGTGGGCTTTTATTTATTTTGCACTTTGTGAGGTGCAAAAGTTCCCTGAATAGTATTGAAAAAATCATCAGAAATCATTCGTGCTCAACACAATGGAAACTGCTATTATTTGAGGGGAGGGATGTTTAATCAGAGATGTTCCACACAGGAAGGATAAAATTAATCTTTGATTAAGCGTGTTGGGACATTTTCCTAACAAATATTGATAAATTTGCATTTAGTAATTTTTCATACAAGCACAAAAAATTCGAGGGAGGAACAAATTGAAGACACTATCTTAAGAAAAAAAAACAAAAAAAAACCAAACCAAAACCGCAAAAAGAAAGTGGGAGAGAAAAGGAAGCATGTTAAGCTTAAATTAGGTTCTCAAGCTGTTTTAATTTCGATCTGTATATAACACATATATATGGGTTGAAATAGGACAAAAGAGAAATATTAAATCTCTTCATGATCAAATAAGAAGTTATACAAGGAAGGAGAGGTGAGTGTCCCTGGCCCCAAGTTCAACACACAGCACATGATTCACACTGGCTGTGTAACTTATAACACCTATTTTTGATGATATGCTGACTTTGTAAAGATGCTGATGTGTCTCTCACCATCATCACTTAGGGCAACTATAAATGCCATGCATTTTGTGCCAGTCCTTGGGCTGGCAAAGCACAGCTGTGACACTTTAGGACAGACTGACTGCCATTCTACTATGAAATTTCTCCCCTTGCTATTTAAGACTCCAGTTAAACAGTATTCTCCATTAACAAAGATTGCTCCTGCCTTGTAAATCCTGGCAAGGAGCCACTGAAAGACATTGTTTTCATATCAGTAACAGCAAGACATAGGTTCTCTACAAGTTGGGTGGCTCAGATCAGGTACATCCCTTGTGTGGCTGAAGGAGTAGATGGAAAATGGGGAGAAGGATCTCAGTATGGACCTATTCAAGCTGAAATACAGCAGAAAGCAAAGAGGTTGTAAATGGATTATAAGGAAGTGTAAGCTCAGCAGCATTTCCACACACTCCTGCAATCAGGAGCACTAAGGAGAAAGGCCAGGAGACCTCTGAGTGGTGGAAAGGGACTGGGCAGCTGTAGCAAAAAACAGTGACAAGAAAGAGGAGACATCAGTGATAATGGAAGAGGAAGCTGGTCCTGGCAAGATGAAGCAAATTCCCAGTTCCCTCAGGTGTGGATGATCTACAGAGCTATGTAAAGTGAGTGATCTAGTGCAAAAATGAACAAATTTTGGTTGAGACACTTGAGTTTCTGATATACTAATTTACCAGAGTATGTCAACACCTTATTCCACTGGAAAGCCAAGGTGTAGCCTACTCTTCATAACAGGCACAATGCAGAGGGTTTATCTGACCTCATGAAGGAGGTTTACAGCATCAGCATTTACAAACCATCAAATAACAACAGGCACCCTCATCAGTGTAGGTATTGATGGGTACAGGACAGTCAATCTCCTCCTAGTGCAGCTGCTGGCATACTGGTAAGGTAAATTGTGCCTTTACCTCCACCAGCTACACTGCTGAGACCTCTGACAGCACATGGACATCATGACAACTTCTTAAACGGAGTTACCCGTGCAACGCACACCTAAAGTTAGGCAAGAGGAATTCCAGGCCTCCTGGTTTTCATGTGCATCCCAAAACAACTCACCCTTTCGCCATCCAGAAGCAGGTGCACTCTGAAGTTCATTGATTCATTAAGAATGATCTCTTCATTTCTGTACAAAATCTGAAATATTCTGCTGTAAACGTTGTTTTCATGAACGCAGGCTGAGCAAAGGCTGGAATCACCTGCACAAAACACAGACAGATTCCTGGTGTGATTTCTGCAGTGAGATTGCTTTTTCTCCTGTGATTCATTTGAGGATTACCTAGCTAGTACTCATAATTAAACATAGCATTCTCAATAATTAATGGTAGGGGAACAGATTGTTATTGCGAGTTCCAGGTTCCCAAACACGATATTTAAGGAAAATAAAAGTTAAACTCTAGGCAGGCTGACTTTCAAAATGAGAATAGCTGATCCTGTGACAGCTGATCCTGTGACAGACCTCCTAGAGAGGTCTGCTACCCAGCACCATGAGGACTGTGGGTGTTCACCTGGGAAATTTCATCTTTTATCTGCAATGGGCATCTTTCAGAAGAGGGAGTGTTCCTAATAGGGAGTCTTTTTGTCATCTCTGGTGCTCCCAGAAGTTACTACCTGGGAGCAGATCTTGAACACAGAGACTAAAAGTACAGAAGGGTCTTAAAATACAGAAGCATAAAAAAGTTACCATTTTTCCAAGATACCTGTATAATCCTTCAAGCCCTTGACAAATGTTTATGGTCAATTTGGTCCATAAAACTGGGATAAATCTGAGGAACTCAAGAACCAAAATGCTAAGCTTCTCCACATCAAATTCAGCCAACAGCCTCATCTGTGTGATGTATAAACTCCGGTGGGATTTATCCTTCCTAACTTTTAGGTACCTCCAGTGTATGTATTTTGTTTTGGTTACAGTCAAGCTTATGGAATTCAGGACACTATTAAAAAAGAAATGTGTCTGCTTTGCAGTGAGGCAAATTTTTGCTCCACGTCCACTGTTTGTTGAGTAATCTCTCTTTCACTGACAGGAAAACAGTGTGACTTGCTTAACTGTACAAACCCAAATTGGAAGCAACATGTTCTACAGTGAATACCTTCCAGAGGAGCCTGTAACGACTCTGTGAACTTTTAATGAACAACTGGGCACCAGAATTAGGTACTTTCGAGTTGTATCTTGGCTGTTAATCAGAACTCCCTGCTAATTCTACTTTCATAGCCCCAGAGCAACAACTTGTAGCAAAACCTACTCAGAGCTGGTTTTATGCCTTTATATCATTCAGTCCTGTAGGAATCTGAGCTTTTGAAATATAGTCCTTCAGCAAATGTTATTTTGGAACTCTCCCAATAAGGTGTGCTTAAAAAAGGTGTACCAGAACCAGTCCTTCAGAGACAGACATAAAGAAAGCCAGAAGGTACGTGCTTTTTAGAAAGCATAGTTTTTCAGAAGGTACTTCTGAGAATTTGGACATCTGTAGAATTGTTTTGAGTCTGTGGGCTGTGGTAAGATAAAAGTCCAGGTCAGAAAGTCTTAGGGACTGCTGGTTTGTTAAGAATTTCAAAGCAGGATAGGTCTATTCTGCTGTGCTAAAGCTACTGCTTTTCACATAACTTGCAATCAGAGGTTAGTGAGTCAAGAAGAAAAGATTTCCTGAGGTAAAGTTTGGTTAGGGGGAAAAAAAAAAACAAACAAAAAAAGGTCTTTAAAGAAAAACAAACTACAACAAATATAGTAAAGGTCCTGGTAGACAAGTGAATGAAGTTTTGTCATTAAAATGATTAGTTTTGTGGTGCCAGTCTGCTGGAACTGGAATAACCCACACAATGAAATATCTCCCAAAAAAAAATAAAATCGTATGGGGCAGACTTGATTAAAGGTCAATAAGACCAATAAGATCAATAAGACCAATAAGACCAATAAACTTGAGCTAATTAATTAGCAGAACCATAGAGCTGTCATCCAGACTACACTCAAATCATTTTCCTATTGCTGACTTTCACAAAGCACACTCAGGAACAGCCCAAGTG
>NW_020957155.1:38937-40312 GCF_003031625.1 Empidonax traillii | reverse complement strand
TTCCAGCCTGCGCATTGGATTTTTTAGGTGAGACACAGTGTGCGCGGAACTGAGCCCACCCTTTAATCCTGAGGTTCATCTGCCGGGGCCAAGCACGCTTGGACGGTGGCAGCGAGGTCCTCAGGACGTAGATGGATTGCCTTATGGGCTAACGAGCTCCATCTGCCCGGGGAGGGGCCCCGACCAGGATGTATAAACTCCGGTGGGATTTATCCTTCCTAACTTTTAGGTACCTCCAGTGTATGTATTTTGTTTTGGTTACAGTCAAGCTTATGGAATTCAGGACACTATTAAAAAAGAAATGTGCCTGCTTTACAGTGAGGCAAATTTTTGCTCCACGTCCACTGTTTGTTGAGTAATCTCTCTTTCACTGACAGGAAAACAGTGTGACTTGCTTAACTGTACAAACCCAAATTGGAAGCAACAACATGTTCTACAGTGAATACCTTCCAGAGGAGCCTGTAACAACTGTGTGAATTTTTAATGAACAACTGGGCACCAGAATTAGGTACTTTTGAGTTGTATCTTGGCTGTTAATCAGAACTCCCTGCTAATTCTACTTTCATAGCCCCAGAGCAACAACTTGTAGCAAAACCTACTCAGAGCTGGTTTTATCCCTTTATATCATTCAGTCCTGTAGGAATCTGAGCTTTTGAAATATAGTCCTTCAGCAAATGTTATTTTGGAACTCTCCCAATAAGGTGTGCTTAAAAAAGGTGTACCAGAACCAGTCCTTCAGAGACAGACATAAAGAAAGTCAGAAGGTACGTGCTTTTTAGAAAGCATGGTTTTTCAGAAGGTGCTTCTGAGAATTTGGACATGTGTAGAATTGTTTTGAGTCTGTGGGCTGTGGTAAGATAAAAGTCCAGGTCAGAAAGTCTTAGGGACTGCTGGTTTGTTAAGAATTTCAAATCAGGACAGGTCTATTCTGCTGTGCTAAAGCTACTGCTTTTCACATAACTTGCAATCAGAGGTTAGTGAGTCAAGAAGAAAAGATTTCCTGAGGTAAAGTTTGGTTAGGGGGAAAAAAAAAACAAACAAAAAAAGGTCTTTAAAGAAAAACAAACTACAACAAATATAGTAAAGGTCCTGGTAGACAAGTGAATGAAGTTTTGTCATTAAAATGATTAGTTTTGTGGTGCCAGTCTGCTGGAACTGGAATAACCCAGACAATGAAATATCTCCCAAAAAAAATAAAATCGTATGGGGCAGACTTGATTAAAGGTCAATAAGACCAATAAGATCAATAAGACCAATAAGACCAATAAACTTGAGCTAATTAATTAGCAGAACCATAGAGCTGTCATCCAGACTACACTCAAATCATTTTCCTATTGCTGACTTTCACAAAGCACACTCAGGAACAGCCCAAGTG
>NW_020957155.1:8579-38111 GCF_003031625.1 Empidonax traillii | reverse complement strand
AAATCGTATGGGGCAGACTTGATTAAAGGTCAATAAGACCAATAAGATCAATAAGACCAATAAGACCAATAAACTTGAGCTAATTAATTAGCAGAACCATAGAGCTGTCATCCAGACTACACTCAAATCATTTTCCTATTGCTGACTTTCACAAAGCACACTCAGGAACAGCCCAAGTGTTTCATCCAATTATTGTGTTCCCATCATCCATCCTGCATAATAGTTATGCACAAAACCAGGCAGCCTAGAAAAATACATATTTATTTTCATGTGCTACACCAGTTAGGCTAGAATTTTTCAGCTTGATTAGCTCTTCAAAAGCATACAGTCATATTTATTTTAATTAAACCTCATGATACTAGAGACACTGCAAAAATCATATTAGAGGTATAATGCATTCTTGTTCCTAGCTGGCAGACAAAGGAAACTTTATGTTATTTGATTTGGATATTGATATACTGGTACTCTCCTAGGATGGAAAGTTTAATCTCATTTTCTTCTCAAACACACTCCTGCACAGACCACTCCTCATGTGTAATTACTTTAGGAGCTGGATTTGAAAGGTGGCATAAGGAGTCATTTCTCTTATTGGAAAGGTCAGACTCAAAGAAATGCTACAATGTTTGGGATTGTCTCAAATCAGAGTGAATATGATATTAGAGGGCCAAAAATCACTCAGTTTTAAGCAGAGAGACCTACCTTTGCAGAGATCTGGCAGAGAACTATAGCAATGAGTGACTGATCATCCCCTAAATGCAACCCACCCCTGCCTAATTAAATGGCTGCAGCCAGCTTCTTCCTTTCCCAGATTATGGCACAAAGCTGTAGTAGGGATTTCCCCAGAGGAGATCTTCGCAGCAGGAACATGACTTAGTAATGCTGACAGCAATGCAGGCAGCCTGCCTCTCAAGGCAAAGGGGAACAACAACATCCCCATGGACATTGCCCTTCAGGCTGCAGCACAACTGGTGCATTCTGTGCTGTAAGGGACAGACAGGGACCAGGCTGTATGGCTCTACTTGTGCTTCTTGCACTAACTAGAAGAGGTACCTTCACCAAACATACTCTTTCTTACCCTAATCCATGAAAACATCATCATCCCACTAACTTTTCCAAACTTCCTGGCATACTTCCAAAGGTTCCTGGGATACCTTCTGAAACTCACGTTTCTAAACCCCAGACTTGTCTGCTAACACACACTGTCAGTAAACATGGCATTTGTCACAGCTGTCACTGTTCAGAGGGGGCTGCTGGCAGAAGACACAGCAGACACACACCCCAGGTTCAGGAGGCATGAGAGATGTATCCCAGTGCTCACACAAACACCTCTGTCCTTTGGCACGAGGCACAGAATGGTGTGTGAGAGAAGCTTGGAACCACATCCCTTTCTAGCATAACCTGGGCTATGCAAACAGTTCAGAGCGATGCCTGCACTGCTCAGGAAGCACAGGCAGTCCAAGGAACACAGGCACAGTGTGTGGGAACTGCTGGGAGCTCTCAATCCCTGGTGAGAGCTGGAGCCAAGACTCTACTGACCTGCATTTAGCTCTTTATTCCACAGTTTCAAAACCTGAGCTTTGGTGAACCCAAAAGGGAAAGTCTAATTTTGTGGTAATGAATTTTTGATCAGCAAATTTCCTTGTTAGGAGATTTATCTGGGACATGTGCAGTATTCCTCAAGCTAGAAGGAATCCTGCTTTCCTGTCTCCCCTTCCTAAGCGTCTATTCCATTTAGTGCTTATTGTCTTTGTGTTAAATAGGTCTTTGATTTATCTAGAAAGAGCTCTCAGAGCTGTAAGAACTATAGCAAGCGTGCAGAGGAGAGTTGTATTCCACACACATTCAACTAAGAGAATGAGAAAAGCCTGTTTATGCATCTCACTACTCTTTCCATGCCATCCCAGCACCACTCCTAGAAATTCCTTTACAGACTATTGAGCAATAGCAGTTTTAAAAAGGAAGGGAAAAAGGGCTCCTTGCAGTTGTGGACACTTTCCTGTATAACATGTATAATATGTCAGTATAACATGTCCTGCTTTTCCACTCTTTTCACATACAATTTTCCAGGCTTCCTCAGATGCACTCTATTCTACCTAATCTTCCCATCTGGAAGTTTCTATAGATGGATGTTTCTAAATATTATTGCAGCACATCATACAGAAATTACTCATCCCTTTAAAGATTCAGAGAGAGGCTATTTAGATCCTGGAGGCCCCTGAAAACCTGTCCTCAGATAATCTCAGATAATAAAGGAACTGATAGATAGTTGTCGTGTAAGCAAGTTTGTTACTTATTTCCAACCAAATTAGCGAGAATAAAGAGGATATTGTTCTGATGACCACTGCCAGGAGGAAGGCACTGAGGGAGATGGGAGTGGTGGATGTTGGTGGCAGATGTGCAAAAGCCTCTAAAGAATGGAATGGAATGGAATGGAATGGAAGAGAAAAAAGAATAGAATGGAATGGAATAGGACAGGATAGGATAGGTTTTGCATAACGCTTCAGAGCATGTGAGAATTGCAATAGGAAAGAAGAAAAATGAAAGCAATTGATAAGAAAATCTATTTTAACATCTTTAAGGAAAAGCACACCCCCAGGGACCTTAGCCTTGTACAGACACGTGACATCTGGTCAAACCCACTTAACCACAGCTCTGATGTTGGCAGTAGGTATAATTTGTAGAAATCAACTTTATTTGACTATTCTGCTGTTTCTGTTTTGAAGGAGTGTGATATGCTGGAACAGTTTGCCTTTCTACTTGAAGGTTCCACTAGTACATAAACTGAAAATGTTGCTTGGTTAGACAGGCAGCATCCCTCAGCTGTGACAGGGACACAGGTTTTTCTGATTTTCAAATGTTTTCATTTGTGTTACTTCCCCCAATCAGAACCCTCACACTGCTTCCATTCGTGTGAAGAGAGGAAGACATTTCTAGGGAAAAGCAGTGGAAGATGCTGATAATATTCTGCAGGTCAGAACTGTTCCCTTGAACATTCTAAGATCCTAATATACAAAACAAACAGGTTAGCACACCTTCTCTTAAAACTCCAGTGGTCAATTATCCCAATTGTCCTCTCCGGATAATGCAAATTCTTCATTTTTCAACTCCGAGCCTTTATAACATCTTTTCTCTGCTTTCATCATGACTCAGTTTCCTTTAACAGTCCTTTATTTGAACCCCCCTTCACTCACTTTTTCTTTAACCTCTATAAAAATGGTTTGAGAACTTTCATGATTGTTCTATGTCAATAACTTTTCCACAGAGTGAACAAACAATGAACTCACCTTGGCAGAATCAACAGACAATGGCACATGCACATCTCAACCTCTGATTTCTGCCAAGGACAGACTCTGAAATGGCAAAGTCTTGGTGTAGCTGAGACTTGGTGATGAATGATTTCCCCAGAGCCACCTAAGTCACATGAACCCCTGCTGTTTGCAAAGCAGTAGGATTGGCTGGCTCTTATGCCTTCTGCATTCTCTTTGGCATACAAGTGATTAGAATGCTCTGATCTTGCCAGATAGATTCTTTCCATAATTAAATTTTCTATTGTGCTTCCTCATGCTGTCTCTAACTGCCAAAAAAAAAAAAAAAACAAAAACCTGGGATAAATGTTAACCAACAACCTTTTTGAGCATCCTGGTCTGCAAACCCAGATTTGCCCAACAGTATTAACCTTTAAAAAAATGCTGAAGGTTTGCTCATATTTATTTTTTTCAAGGCTTTAAAACATTTCATTGCACAAACTGTAACTCAGACGTCTTGCATGAGGTAATGGTCCTGTGACAGAAGGGTACCTCAAAGCCCTGAGTGAAAGGTAGTATGTTTTGGAGAGTTTCTGAAGAAAAGTAAAAGTTAGAAAGGAAGAGGGTTGGAAAAGGAAAGATAGAAATTCTTCATTACATTGCTTTGCATTACTTTTTTAGCTCTGCTTCCAACAGGTACTGGAATCATGAACAAAGCCTTGGAATTAGGTCCTTGGCTTATTTTAAAATTTACTATCTTGCTAAGAATAACGTTCAATAATGGTAGATTTTTCTAGACAGCAAGGAGCATGATACCTAAATGAAACATGAAAAACTTTGTGTTTTCAGAGGAAACATATTAAAACCTCTTGCACAGCCAATTTTTCTCCTACACAGCTTTTCTTTTAAACTTGTAATATTTGGCTACAGAATGCTGAGAATTGCAGGGGAGAACCACATAATTATACCCCTCATTTGCCTTCACTTTTAGAATGCTTTGGCTTCTGGGTTTGTCAAAGAGCAGAGACAGGATTTACCCTGACTGTTGTCTATTCTGTAGCCCATAGAAGTAAAATTATTTACTATGTTTTCAATATAAGGAAGGAGGAAATGTGACAACTCATTACAGTCCTTACACTGCTGCCGGAGACATTACATCGCTTCCTATTGCAAATGCAAGGCAAAGAATAAAGTAATATATTTTTTTTATTATTATTCTAAGTATAAAATTACAGCTCCAGGCCTTTTTGAAGGATGACTTCAGGTTTATATCCGCTTTCTCTAGAATTATCTCTCGACAGTTTCTTAAGCACTGTGTGAGAGGGCTAAAAAGAACAGATAGTGCTGACACAGTCAGGAAAAAAAATCCATATGGAAAACAGATCTAACTTCAGATCTAGCCTCTTTAATGCCTTTATCGCTATAGCACTGGAAATTAGATAATTACTCAAATGCTGGCAACTTCTTGAATCTCTCTTGCTGTCTGGGAAAAGCGGTATTATTATGCTGCTATTCAGATAAATGGAAAAGCAGGGTACTGTTAAGTTTTGCTTTAATGAAAGAGATGCTCTTCAATAACATAAGAAATAAAGACACTGCAGCTGTACTGCAGCTTTACTGTAAATATTTCTTTATAAATAACAGTGCACGCCTAAACATTTGTATTCAGCCCAACTCATGGCCACAAGAAGCATATCATAGTGTCTGTACTTGTGTTGCCACACAAGAAAATCTCAGAGACATATGATACCCTTAAAGGCAGATGGGTTCGTTCTCCCAGGTCACTCGTGCACAGACAGATGGAGGGCACTGCAAACCACTCACTTGGAAACGAGCTGGGAACGTTTTGAAACTTTCCTACCCACAAACCTTATGCTACCACCCACGCAGGCATGTTGTGTCAGCAGTTCATGTGATCTTTCTTAATCTGCTTCAGTGGAAAGTCAACTGTTGGTAAATCACAGCAGAAGGCAGTTTAAACTGAGCTGGATGTCCCTGCCCTGAAGAGAGTTGGAAGCAATCCCACCGTCTATTGGACAGAGGTGAACAGGGAGTGCGACAGTAAATGGGTGGAGATGGTATTGTGAAGTTGTCACAGAATCATAGAATGGATTGTGTTGGAAGAGACCTTAAAAATCCTCTGGTTCCGACCCCCTGCCAGGCCCCATCCAACCTGGCCTTGAACACTTTTCAGGGATGGGGAATCCACACCTTCTCTTGGCTACCTGAGCCAGTGCCTCATCACCCTCTGAATTAAGCTTTTCTTTCTAACATCTAATCTAAATCTCTCCTCTTTTAGATTAAAACTGTTCCCTATTTTCTTCCCTATCTGACCGTGTAAAAAGTCACTCTTTTTTAAATATTCAAAGGCCACTAAGAGTTCTCTCCAAAGCATCCAAAATCTCAGTCAGCAGTAGCTGTAGCCCACCTACCTGTAATCTGAGTGATCCCTGCAGCCCCCACCGTCCTGGGTAGTACACAACCCAAATCTATCTAGTGGATGATTACCTCCCTCACCCATCCTGACACACACTGACTTGCCCCTTGGTCCTTTACCATCTGAAATTCCCGCAAGTCTCACAAAGAGAGCTGTTTCTTGTCCACAGTCCCTACAAAGTCAGCATATATTTTCTAAGTTTCCCTGTCATCTCAATTCTTCTGCTATTGTCAAAATTCTTAAACACTTGCAGGCCATACTAACCCTGGTATTTTTAAAAGAAAATCAAGGCATGTAAGCACTCCTCATATGAACAGTATGCCATCTTGCTAGAACCTAAGCACTGCAAAGTATAAGGAAAGATCAGAAAACCTTGTTCAAATAGTCCTGTTTATCTAACTTGCATTCTTTCCTTTACCATCTGTTGGAGCCATATGCTTTCTTAAATAAGAGCTAATTATAGGTCTCCAACAAAACTAATCAAACAGTGGTAACTGTTGTGAACTTCAGCTGGATATTTAATTTCTTCTTTAGAAAAATTCCTCCAAACCAGGTACTAACAGGGTTGCCTTTCTCCGGTTTTCTGGGCTTAGGTACACAGAGGTTACAGCTACATGTTAACTCATGTCTGTGTTAACACATGGGAGAAATTCATAATAAAATGGGAAAATACTAAGAGATAAAAGTACAGTGACCACCAAGCATATTAAGAGGGGTGACTCTGGGACAAGAAGTGACTGTGTCTAATAAATACCCACTGACATGTACTGCTGCTCTTGGTATTTTGAGTTTTCCTTCACTGCCCCTGTGCTGCTGTGCTGAGTGAAAGAGAGGAAAGAAACAGCCCCATCACAAAACCACCTGGCTTTTAGCACTGAGGAACTGGAGCAAAGAAGGATCCAATACTAAAATTAAATTTTGGAAGAGATATTCCAGCCTATTTAGAGAACAATATATCTCCAATGAGCTCAAAAAAAGACAAGATTTCTCTTTCATGTCCAATGGGCATTTGTATAAATGTCCATTTGTATAAATGACAATTTGCACTATTCAGGCAAATGTCTTATAGCTGCCTCCAGTGTCAATGTCATTCTGCAATGCTATGTAATGTCAAAAGAACGAGGGACAAAAATTAATCCAGTCCTAAATATGGCAAATGAAGAGTTGAAGTGCCTTTAAAAAACCCCAAACACTAAATAGCTCTTTCAGCATCACAAGACTGGCAATTTCAGACTGTTCTGCTGACCTTCCAGGAAGTTTAGAACTATTCTAGTAGGAATAAGATAAAAATAAACAGACAAATAAATAAATAAATAAATAAATACATGGAAAAATAAAATAAGATGTTTTAAATTAATTAATTCCACCATTATTTAAATTAATACATTCCACAATAGCAGGTAGCTATTTCCCATTATAACCACCAGCACCTCTTTCTGTAAATGAGTGGTGCACACAGAAGAAAGAAATCACATCCAGGATTTCATTTCAGCTACTCTTTTCCTCTGGTACCAATGGGAAGATTCTCTTCCACTTTTCTCACCACTGTTCACATGATGCTTTGGAGCTGGAGCACCACAAATGTTTAGAGGTTCAAATATGTAAGAGCTGAAATACATATAAAAATGTGACTACCTGTACTTTACAGACACTTTGAGCATGGATGTTACTTTAGGACCCACTGATTATTTCCTCAGTGTCTCACAGCATATCTGGCACCATCTCATCAGCACAACAGCTACTGAATCAAAAAGAAAAGTCCTGAGTTAAAAAAGCCAGACCTTAAGTCAACCTGGAAATTAAAGATTTCCCTGATGGCTCTGTAACACTTTCAAGTCCTCTATCGATGGTATAGATCAGGAACTAAATGTTCCTCTAATGTACTATTTCAATGACTGCTGTGTTCAAGAAGGTGATGGACGCAGGTTGTACATTTACCAAACTTTTATCTTCAGCATTATGGCCAGTTGCACTTTACTCAGAGGGTAAATTACTGTGAATTAAATATGTAAAACATTTTGTGACAGACTAATAAAAAATCTGACAATAAATCTAATTTGTCAGAGGTAGAATGAAGTCTGTAAGATCCCATTTTAAAATTGAAAGCCTGAAGATTCAGAGTGAATGACTTCAGATTTCTACTGAAAGAAACCTCCACTGCTGGTGTTTAGTGTTTCTGAAAAGCCAGGCAAGTTGTCCAGGTATTTAAATACAGGTTTCTGAAACCCATTCTGGATGGCAAAAGTAACTATACAAAAAAAGGCTTCAAGGTCTTACAGATTTTTTTCTCTTTGCTTATCATCCCAGTAAGGAGGTATTTCACACCCTTTCTACGGTTAATCTCCAGAGTTTATTTAGATACAAGAAAACTGATTTCTCAGCTGTAGCTGCCGCAGCTGAGCATCTTTCATTCTACAGGCTGCACGTTCAAGGTACATTGTGATGTTCAAGGTGGGTTTGTCACATCCACATCTTCAATGTGATCCCTCAGCGTTATTTTCTTCCTCCACATTCAGCTGGACCTGATCAGATCCCTTGCCCATTCATGAGAGACCTGATCCTACTGCCAACTGGTCTCTGATTCTGACACTAGACGTGGTATTCATATAGAATGGGAGAAAGGGTAGAAACACAAGCAGCTCCTTACCTGCCCATAAAAGTGTGGAAGAACTCTTCGAGTTCCCAGGGCAAGATAATACACAATAAATCATGTTCTTCTTCTGACCCGAATTCTTTCCATAAATTACTATACAATCTTTGTTCTGGAGGCATTTCACATGTACAGTACTGTTTTCTCAAGGCAAAGAAATACAAACTAGCCTCCAGAAAGGCAGTCAGTGTGATGGAGGACTGGCAGAATCAGACCACAAGTTATGTTAAGGCCTCATGTTTTTGACACAAATGTCACTGCATCTCCTGAAGCAGATAGATTACTTAGATACTCAAGCAAAACTATACAAAGGCAATTTTATCTGCTTATTAAAGAGGCTAAAGAAATAAAGAATTATCCTAAATATTAATACACATGCACACACAAACAGATTGCAGTTCCTTTTGCTGAGAAACAGTTTCTGTTAAAAATAAAACCAATATCATCATGAAGAAGCTTCCGAATAATTAAACTATATAGCTAATCTGCCACAGGAACTGCTTCCATAAGCCATAAGCTTAATTGAAGCCCAGAATGTTTTTTCTGTATGTTTTGTATCCTTTAAATATTCCTTTGAGCTGATATTTTTAAACTTCCCATCCAGCTGAGACATGAGATTTCTCATTTCCTAGGTCAGCCAACTCTTGCCTGATTAGTGATTTAATTGCTGAACTGTCTATACAGCTTAACACAAAAATACAATAGAATTATTTTTCCTATTTATTTGCTTCTCCAATTAGATTTCATCAACTTCTGCCACTGCATCAGTAATTTCTGTTTACTTTTTAGTTATATACACTGTCTCAATTGAAATCCTTCGGCTTCATCTGGATCCCACATGCTCGTAAATCAGCAAGAGACTGATCCTTCTTTGTCAAGTCATGTCAGGCACAAGCCATTTGGCTTTCTGTCTGGGTTTTCATTAGACTGTATTAGTGTTCTCTCTGCCTGCAATGTGCCAAGAGTATCATTAGCTGTTCTCTTGCTTTGGACTGTTGTCGTGTGAGGCTATTCATCGCCTTCAGTCTGAGCTAAGGGTCACTCAAGAAAAGGATCTGCTATCACTTTCTTAACAGTCTGTCTTTTTATTTGGCATAGACTTTGTATACACATCGTGGTCCTGCAGTAAGCTCTTAAATAGACTAAGAAATATAAGACCAAAGGTGTTGAATCTAATCCCACCCACCTCCCATAACAAAACTTCATCTAAGACTTTGAAACTGAAAGGGGTCAAATCCTATTGATCAATAAAAATTCCTAAGAAACTTCCTGCACTCAAAGTTTTTAATGCCTTTACCTCTCCAAGTAAAATAAAGGTGCCAAAAAAAAAAAAAAATCTTATTGCCGCCATGCTATAGAGAGTAAGCTTGCACAAAGTTATGGTTGACTGCCCAAAATAATTCTGCAAATCTATGGTAAAGTCGGGAAGGAACACACAGAATCACAGAACGGTTTGGGTTGGGAGGAACCTTAAAGATGATCTAATTCCTGTCATAGGCAGGGACACCTTCCAATAGACCAGGTTGCTCAGAGCTCCATCTAATCCGGCCTTGAACACTTCCAGGGATGGGACATCCACAGCTTCTGTGTGCAAAGAACTCACATATAGTGTGAAGAAAATCCTGTTTTTACTACCAAACACTCACTGCCACTGTATTAGACAGCACGTTGTATGGGTATGTGGCTCTGCTAAGAGTACTCAGTATCAAGAGATCTGGATTCCTGTGTTATCACTACCTTTTTGAGGGACATGAAGCAAATCGTAAGGCAAGTTTGTGCCTCATTTTCCCACTTCCTAATTTCTCTTTCACCTCGTCTTTCATTTAACCAGTCTGCCAGTCTGGAGCACTGAATCTCACTACAATACTCACCACCCTGCTCTCAGCTGTTTTTCTAATTTGGCTAAGAAATGCTGCTGAGCCTGGGATGTGAGTCCCAAATGGCTTCCACAATGCATAAATTGTGTAGCTATTTCCTAAGATATTTTTTTGCCTAGTGACATACTCATAAGTTTTTCTAAAGACTTAATAAAATATTGTCTCTTTTTCTTTGTCTTCTGAACTTAACCATCAGCGTTCCTAATAATTTGCAAAGTAACAATCCCAAGTGGGATTAGAGACAAATACACCTTCCTCACATAAGCTGACAATATTCAGGACAGGTGATCTGCAAGGTTTGAATTGAAGTTCATTTCCTGGAGGTATTATAACTTCTTACAAACTTCACAGAAAATAACAGATGGGACCTGTGTTGCAACTGTTTACAACTCCCTTCCTAGCTTTTAAACTCTTTCCAAAAGAATAATAAAATGAATATTATATATTCAAATCACATAACTTTTGAGGAAAAAAAAATCATTTCTGCTGCTATATTTGAACGAAGAGAATTCAGGAAAGTCTGAGAGAACAAATACTTGAGATCCCTATTAGAAAATATTCACAGAATCACAGGATCACAGAATTGTTAGGGTTGGAAGGGACCTCTGGAAATTATCTAGTTCAACACCCCTGCCAAGGCAGGGTCACCCAGAGCAGGTGACACAGGAACATGTCCAGGGGGGGTTGGAATGTTTACAGAAAGGGAGACTCCATGCCTTCCCTGAGCAGCCCGTTCCAGTGCTCTTGCACCCTCAGTATAAAGAAGTTCCTCCTCATATTGAGGTGGAACTTCTTGTCTTTTAGTTTATGGCCATTGCTCCTTGTCTTGTTGCTGGGCACCACTGAAGAGGCACCATCCTCTTGACACCTGCCTTTGAGATATCTTTATATATTGATGAGATTCTCCTCTCAGTCCTCTCTTCTCTAGACTAAAAAAGGACCCACGGTCTCTCCTCATAAAAGAGAGAGACTTCAGTCCTTAATCATCTTTGTGGCCTCTGCTGGACCCTCTCCAGTTTTTCTTTCTTCACCTGTGGAGACCAGAACTGAAAGCAAGTTTCCAGGTGCTGTTTCACCGGGGCCAAGTAGAGAGGGAGGATCACTTTCCTCTGTCTGCTTCCCACACTCTTCCCAATGCCCTCCTGGCAGCAAGGACACACTGCTGGCTCAATATTGCACTAATCAGTAAAGTACCTACAAAGTAGGGTAAGCCTCAAAACTAGTAGAAACAATGTCCCTTCTCTTTTCATTACCTTCACTTTAATGATACTTTCAATTACTTTTCCAAATGCTGGAAACCAAAATGTTGTTTTCCATTACCCAGGGAATAGTGATTTAAGTTTCTTCTACAGATATTAAAAAGCAGAAATAAATTACAGTGCATTTTGCATAAGGCTTTTCCGCATGCCTATGTCCTTGCAAGGATGGCTGTCCTTCAAAATGAGAGCTATGGGAAATCATATAAGAGCCTGTGGATATGAATCACGAGGAAAAGACTAAGAGTTAGCTTGTTCTTATTCAAAATTAATAAAGGGAATTTAAAGACTTGATGGGAACTTTTTAGACTGGCAAAAAAAAAAATTAAAAAATACGAGGACATTGGAAAGCATCCAAAATATACATTTTAAAAACTACAGCTGATATTCAGTAGTTATCTATCACATTGCTCTTCATATGTTAATATTCTTATTCTGTGCACTGAAGTCAGGTACTTCCCCTTGGCACAGCCTACCACAGTCTATATTTTAAACAATAATTCTATCTGGACAGTGAGAGCTGAGTAAGTAAACAACAGCAGAGGCTTGTCAGGTTAATCAAGAACAGTAGATGCAACTTTTTGTGGACAGTTCGTCAAGAATTTCCATTAGATTGACTCTCTATCAATTTGTGAGCCAGGCCTGTAGCGATGGTCAGAGCTGGAAGGGGACAGAGGGAGCTGTTCTGAAATCTTTTAACAAGGTAAGCTTGAAATACGAGACATTCCCAGTCAGATAGGTGTCTAACCAGTGTTTTGGGAAGAGTCTGTGCTCCTCCTTTATTTATTAAAAAGAAGTACAGCTAGGGGACAAAATAAAACCACGGCACCAAATGCTGATCCTGTTATAGTGACCTCAGCACTGAACTTGAAACTAGAAATTTCTTTTCCAGCTTTATCAGATTCTTGGTCTGGGGTACTGAGAAAATTAGATGTGACTGGATTAAAGTTCTGCATTCATACTCCTAAAGCTGGATCATTATTACACCTAACCAGTCCTGTTCTATATCCAAATCGGGGCAAGGTTTTCTTGTTCTCTGAAACATTATGCAGGAAACAGACCTTTCTGGAGCAAAAGATGGTTGTTAGAAGCTCAGGAATTTTTGAAAAGTGGGTTCAGTTCAGTAAATTAGCACCACAAAAATTTTAAAATAATTAGGTTCTTTGCTTCTTTGCAAGAGAAAAACATTCTTTCTCTGTTTTTGCTTACTTGCAGCTGAAGTTTGCAAAGGATAAAGGCAAATAGGTTCTTTCCAGAATTAAATCCTGCAGAAACTGTGTCTAAATCAGCCAGAGTTAGGACTGAGCAGCTGACTGACTCCTAATTTCTACAACCAGATGAATAATTTAAAGCACACTAACATCAACACCTGGTAAATGTTTCTTTAATCTTGTTTCCGTTTTCTTAATTTCTTCATTTCTTTGGCTGAAATTACTTAAATTCACCTGGCTTTCCTTCATACTTTTAATATGGACTTTGATGTCTTTTTGAGAAAGTGCTTTGTCAGGAGAGAAATGTAAGTGAAGCATTTTCAACAAAAATTTCATGTAAAGCTGGGTCAGCACCTCTTAAGAGAGCTCATGTTGGAACAGCAGCTGTGCTCTTCCTGCTTGAGAACACTGTGGAATCATTTGCCACTGGATCATTTCTGGGGAGTCTCAAAAGATCTGAAAAAGAGATGGGTTTCAACTCAAGCCTGATAGTTAAAAAAAACCCTGGAAATGCCATACTGGAATGTTTTTGTTTCCTTCCTGCTACAATTAACTAAGATGTTTCGTAATGCTGAACTCTTCCAAGCTAAGAATGGCTTTTCTCTTCATGCAGTAGTTGTAAATTAAGGTCTACCTTGCACTCAGATGGTCTCAAAACTTACAACAACAAGGAGTCCCTGATCATCTGGTGAAAAAAGAAGAGAGACTTTGATCAACTCATTTAGGAACAGCTGTTACTCATCCTCTGCATTTTCACTAAACTCCACCTTTTCACCTTTAAAATCAAGGGTACTGCTGAGGTCCCCTTGGCCTGTGCTGAACTATCCTGGCAGATGGAAGTGATATGAAAATCAGATGCCTTCAGTGTGAGATTTGGATTAGTGGAGAGTAAACTTTTCAGTGGACTATAAAGTATGTGAGCCTTATGACTGATCTCCATGGAGGCATTGCTCCTTTTCGAATTCTTTTAGGGAAATTGGATGGAATTTGATAATTTCTTGGTTGTACAAAAGCACCACCAACATACTGTTTACCCTTCCTCTGGCGTTGGATCAGACATTGGAATCAAGAAGTGTAAGTGAATGTAATCAAACTTCTGTGCAGGAATAGGCTGGCTACCTCAGGTGTCTGCATCCCCCCTTATCCCCAGGCTGCTGATGGACCTAAAGTTTTGAAAAAGAAGAAGAGGGTTTCATCCTTTTTATCCACCACAACTCAGACCATAAAGCACATATTTAATCTGTGGTGATCACCCTGTATGAAATACAAGTACCTCTTCCCATTCTTCCCCCCAGCCTGTGTTCACCATCTTGTTTTGCTGTGTGAGTACAGTTGTCAGGCTTTTGTTTGCAATCACCGGGCAAGTAACCTCATAGAAACAGGCAAACACTCAATTCAGTTCGATTACCCTGAGCTTTCATTAATTGGCTGTCTAAGGTGAAATACTTCCCCTAAACCCACCCACAACCTGCAACAGAACACTAATGCAGGGAGCACTCTCTCTTCTGAAGATGCTTATCACTAATGAGCCTCAGATTCCTTGTATAAGCCAATTTCCCATTCCACATAGCAATTATGCAAATGAAGGTGAAATTCCTGATAACTTCCAGTGGTTCCACTTGGCTCACAATTAAAAAAATGAAAAACATCAAAAAGTTTCATTTCAGTTTGGGGAAAGAACTGTCTACCCAGACTAAAAAAATATTTTTTTTTTTTAAAGGCAATTGAAATGGGCTTTCCTTTATATCCCAAAAGACAACAATAAATGGATGAAAACCCACCTACAAATGATATTGTTCAAAGCATTTATTTCATTGTGTATAGACACTCAATTTCCTGTTGCAGCCAACTGCTGCCAAAACCAGGCACTGGTGCCATGCAAACAGTGAATGACATTCCAGATTAAATCTATTGGACATGACGTGAAAGCCTTCAAATCCATCATGTGAACATTTTTAGGGACTTCACCACATCCTCACACTGCGAGTTCTCCACCTTTATCCCTCACAATGCTTATTGTGGATATTGTTCACGTCTCTTTTACAGGGGAGAACCTGAAGCACAGCATGGCTTGGACCTGTTTCATCAGGAGTATTGAATACAAATCAATGTAAATCAAGGAAGATCTGAATCTAAGTGTCTTATCTAACATTGGAGACGAAGGAAAGTTGTTGGAGAGTAGAAAACAGGAGCCAGATCTCACAGTTCAGCAACAGTATGGACTCCTTGTTCTCTTCCTCTCTTCCTGGTATTATAGCAACCTCTATTACTGGAAATCAAAAACCAATACAATCTGCAGTTTAATTTGGTTTCATTAAAACTTAAAACTTAATTCATCAGAAAAAAAAAATTAAAAAACCTCCAGCCTTCCTATTATAATCCACAAATAAAATGAATTAATTATAGAAGTCTAAACCTCTGCTTTTTCTTTCTGCGTGCAACACTAGTATGAAATTACACAGTATTTTCTTGTATCCTGTTAGAGATCCTTTGTAGTCTCTTCTAATTTAAGCTTGAGACTGAGCTCTGGTGAGTGTATTTTCAATCAAATATTATTATGTCTAGTAACACGGAAATCCTTATTGTGTTATTTGTGCCAGAGATTTTTCATCTCCCACAAACATAATCCCTACTTTATTAGTGGTTGAAAGGAGTTATTACACTACTTCCCACTACCTAAGAGAGAGGGAATTAACTCTTGACATTTCTGAGAAGGTCACATCGTGAAAACTCAAGTTCTGAGTTCCACACACTTCTTAGAACAGAGCCTACTGGTGAGGTTCCCCAGGCCCACCTCAGTGTCTGTATAGCCTCTTGGTTGCACCAACTAGCCTTGAATAAAATTTTGAAAGTGAGATTTTTCATATCTCATTTTAGTCACAGAAAACGCAGGCAATTAATCTGATTTTTTTCTTTTTATATCAGTGGGAAGAAATCAAGACCCAATAGCAGGAAAGAACTCTAACCTAAAATTCATCCTTCAGACAAATGAAGTCCTCCAAGTGCTACTTATGGGGGAAACTTGCTCTGTAACCTTGAACTACTCAATCTGTCTGTTCTTATTGCTAATATCATGTGAGAAACCCCCATCCCTCCTCCTCAGATTGTGAGCTGAACTCCACTGCTAAGACCAGCAGACAGAGATGCAAGAGATGATTCAGAGCTATGAGGGGCGTGGCAGAAAATGTGCCTACATATGCAAACCTCAAATCTAAAGCAAAATGATATTCACTCTTGTGAATGATTTCTAGGTGAAGTGTAAGATAAAGGATAACAGATGGATAGACATAAATAGACAAATCCAGGAAATTACAGGATGATATTAGTCACTGTGACTGGAGGTACTCTCAGCACAACAGTAGGCTGCACTTGCATGAAATCTTCATCTTCATCAAGGTACCATTCCGGTAGGAAAACCTTATACCATTCAGGGGAAAGACAGGAGATTCAGGGAGATCCTCACTTGGTATTTCCCATTATTTCCCTGGATAAAACTTGACCTCCAGTTAGACTGCTTTCCAGTTCCTGAAGACGAGTTTGCAGACAAAAGCACGAAATTTTTGGCCTATATCTGTGCAGGGCTTTCTGTGTGGGTCTTTTGATGAAAGTTAAGGGAAAAAAACTTGGCATGATGCCAACAACTGCACCAGAGAAAGCAGTGCAAATACTCCTAAAAAAACAACCAGCAAACTTCTGTCAGAGCAAGAGGCAGGATGACTGACGTGCAAAGTGCTGACAAAGAGACACCGAGCACAAATGCGCACTCTCAGGAGGTAAGTTAGTTCAGACGAGGCATTTATTAGGTCACAAAATGTACCAGGACAAAGCCAGGCTAAAGATCTTCAGTATGTTTTTGTGCTTGGCAGCATAGACATAAGCCCTTGTTTACCTCACAAGAACTTGGCCTCGAAGCTGTGAGACATGCTGAGACGCGCAGATGGAAAGCGCTACACAGAAGTGACAAGACCTAGTAGCTGTTAATGAACGAACACCAAAAATTAACTGATGTGTCTAAGCTGTTTAATAAAATAGGTTTTTTACTCCCACTTTAATTGGTTTGCTCTGTTGCTTCTAAAGACATAAATGTGCTTCTTCCCCTATACAGGACAGACATTAAGCTCAAGTTTCTTGTAAAGTTAAAGAACATTGCCCAGTAAACAGAAAGGTGTTGCCTGCCTAAGAACAGCCTAAGGTGAAAAAGGTATTAAAGAGAAAAACTCCACTGAAGCAGTATCTGGCTGTATATATTATGCTATTCTGGTACTGTGCAGAAGGGATGTAGCTAAACTGGTGGAGGAACTGATTTTTGCTGTTTGAGATTTAAAACTTCTTTCCCCTGAACAGCCCTTAACTGCACACTTATCTCAGCTGGTCTCTGCTTCATATTCACAACAAATTGTGTGTCCAAGCTTTGATGGACACAGAGGGTCCTAAAGCAAGTGAGGCAGTGCAGTCTGCTGCCGTGGGGTGTCAGCCCGAGCTCCAAGGAAGCTCTGCATTCATCTGTGCTCAGCATGAGACTCACCTTCTGCATCCGGATCCAGAGGTGTCCACCAGACACTCTGAGAGTCTCCCACGCTGGAGTTCAGGTGAAATAACAATAGTTTAATGTGCATGTAAAAGAAGTAGTTTTATATTTTCCTTTTCACAGAATAAGAGAGCAAGTCCTACACCCCTGCTCCCCTCCCTTACTGTGTCACCTACACTGGAGTGCTGAGAGTCAACACCTTCCACCACACTAATCTTCATTTCTTGCTGTGAGGAACTATAGTATGATGACACTCCAGAGCCAGTGGCTGTATTCAGGCAGTCAAAAGCAGAAATTGATGAAGATTTTCCAAAAGTGTATCAGTAAGGTCTGACAGGTTAATGTGTAGAGATCTGGAGAGAAATATTGTAGAATCATAGAATCATAGAATTAACTGGGTTGGAAGAGACCTCCAAGATCATCAAGTCCAACCCTTGATCCAACCCCACTGGGATTACCAGGTCATGGCACTGAGGGCCACATCCAGCCTCGTCTTAAAAACTTCTGGGGACAGTGAATCCACCACCTCTCTGGGCAGGCCATTCCAGTGCCTGGTCACCCTCTCTGTAAAGAACTTCTTTCTAATACCCAACCTAAACCTCTCCTGAAAGAGCTTAAGCCTGTGCCCTCTTGTCCTATTGCTGATTGCCTGGGAGAAGAGACCGACCCCCACCTGGCTACAACTTCATTTCAGGTAGTAAAATATGGATATGTTCTCGAGCAGAATTATTCTCCTAATTTTCGATTTGGTTCAGCAGTTATGATGATTTTGCAGTGTACTTCAATTTAGGACATCAGCCACATTTAAAAACCTCCCACCTAGGAGAAAAGTCAGTGGTTTTAACTACATTAACAGATTCCCAGATTACTGTTATTACTGCTACTCATTGCACAATGAGGAGTGGAAATAGGAGGTCAAACATTTCCCTCTTTGGATCCTCTGTATTACTCCCTAAAATGTGAACCAACCATAAAAAGTTTCAAGACCATAGATAATTATGTACTTTCCTAACATGTCACATATCATAAAAAAAAAATCAAAGCTCTTTATATTAAGTAATTGAATTTCACAATACCCTTATGATACAGCTACAATTAACCCCATTATACACACATGGGGAAACTAAAACAGAGGGAGGTTGATTGCTCAAGATCAGATCTGGGAAAAAGAGCCCAGCAGTCACAGGAATTAAAGACTAGTAAACCCTTCTGGGTTCTCAGCTCCTTCAGTAGTCACATTACACACAGACACATAGCTCAGTGCTACAAGACTCAGGGGTTGTGTGGGGTTTTTTTGTTTGTTTTGTTTGTTTGTTTGTTTGTTTGTGTGTTTTTTGTTTGTTTTGTTTTGTTTTGTTTTCTGTTATGTTCTATCCTGGGATTCTGCTCCTGCTATTCACTGGCTTGAGTGAGTCCACTGGACACTGGGTATTGGACCTATACACTGGGTACTATTCATATGTGTCACAACTTCTTTTTTTTTGTGTGTTATTTAACCAAAAGAAGTGCCAAGGATCTTCTCTATACTATACTTCCTATTTTCTTTTATAAAAACAACAAATATCAGCTTTTGATACTAACAGTTGATGCCTGTTAGGTAATGTGCAATATAATTTCTTTAAGATGAAAAAGCAGAAGACAGAGCACCATCCCTCAGTTACATGCTTTTCTTCTCATGCTGCAATTTCTACATTGTCTGCAGCATTATAAAATGGTCTTGTAAAACAGATCTCTCAAAGTTATAGCCTGCAATACTAGAGTAAAAAATTATGGCCCAGAGTGGCTGGAGACTGATTTTATCACTTTCTATACTGACGCAGAAAGATGTAGTGAGTCAACTGCTCTACTGATCTCCCCACCACATGCAGACCTTGGAGGCACATTTAAATGGACATGGTATAATTTCAGGGAGTTTATGATCTTACCAGTGGAGGGGGTTGTGGGAGCAAATTTTGAATACTCATTATGACTTCCCACACACGTATGCAAGGGGAAGAATAAGTTACATGGCTTCTGCAGTAGAAGGTGAACTTTTGCCACTTGTCTGCAAAATCCAAGCCTGTCATTTTGAACTCTCTTAAGTTCCTACAGAGTGCGTGATTTGCATCATACATTTTTATGTTACGAGCTGTATAATTTAAAATCAAGGTGAAATTGTGGGTTTTCTTAACATTGTTCTCCATTTGATCAAACCTTTAAGCAAGTGCTTATCTAATAAATGAGCAGGTTCCATTTAAACCTACAGGCTTGTTTTTAAGCTTCAAGTAACAAACCATCATTTTACCACACACAATTTTACATCAATCACCAGAAAAAGTGACTGCTTCTGACAGATCAGGTCATATTCACAGGCTACATACAGTGTGGAGGAAGCTGTTTCTTCATGGAACACAAAAGAAGATAAAAATTTATGTGATCTTAGAGACAGCAAAGAAGAAACCAAAAACTAAAATGTAGTTTCATTCCCCCAAAGACTGCATCTGTTTGAACCATTTGGTTTGTTATTGTGCTTCAAGCACTTCCCAATCATTGCTGAAAATGCAAAGACGGGATAAATTTTAACTTATTCCCTTTTCAGGGTACACCTTGCTTTTAATCTTCGGCAAAGGTGTGAAAACTTTGTATGAAATCCAAGATAAAAAGTGAATATGTAAATATCCAGATATTACTTCTGCATGTGGAAATCTGTAGGAAAAAGAAGTGTTGAGTTCCAGCATTATCTGCAGGCTCTGTGATGTCACACCAGCAGGGAATGCAGGTCTAAAGAGGAAGAAGAGAGTTGTGTTGTTCTCCTGTTCTTCAGTATGTCACATAAACCCCAGGTCTCATTCTCTTCAGGCGTCTACCTTATTGTCCAGTTTGTTGTAATTCCCTTGACTTCCTAATTACTCCATCTTAATCTTTTTGTTAGAGAGTGAGCAAGATGAGGTCTTACAGACAGTGAATGGTTTGAGGCTGTTGTTCAAACCAGATTCACATTCCATGTAAAGCAAAACTAGGTGTTTCAAATGTTTCTAGTAAAAAGTTAATCCAAAGAAAGCAGGCCAATCCTTTATTTCAAGTGGAAATGGAAAAGTAAAAGAAGAACCCAAACAAATTACAAATGCAACTCAAAACCAATTACCCCCACCCACACGCCTTTTTTAAAAATTAATATTGAATATACTTCTACAAAGATATGGCACAGCTCACCTACTGGAGCTGTGCTTTGCACACAAAGCACTGGTTAAAGCTCTGTGGCTCAGATTTAGAGTGTTTCAGACTAGCTATAAAAAATGGTCCTTTTCAGGCATAAAAGAATTCATGCACAAATCACCCATAAGTTTCCCCTCTGATTGTGACATCATTATCCAATCTGGGACATAACTTTTCTGCAGATGGAATATTTTGAGACAGCTGCTGGAGGGTCTGTGTCTCTAGCTGTTTGGGTTCCTCTTGTCTATCTCACATGTTTGGAAAGGTATTAAATTATATATATGTATATTTGCATCTTTGAAGCCGTGCCATCATTTTACATAAAAGACACAGTTTGTCCTGCTGCCTGTGTTCCCTGTTTTAATCTCTAGACTGGAAGATTTTTCAGAGCAGTCCCTGTCAGTGATATCATTGGGAAATTAAACCAACCAGCATTCCTTGGCTAGAATAGCAAATTAGGTAAATCCTTCTGAAAGGCCCACATTTACACCTGAATGCATAGAAAATTCTCCCTTTTTTTTATTTATGGTGACATCTCATACATAATGTTAAGCTACAGAGGTACTGGCCAGAGAGTAATGTCCCAGAGATCAGTTAATAGCACAGAATGCTTTGCTGAACACCAAATTCTATTCCTGGTTTGTCAAAATTCAAACCTGGCTTCTATTTCCCCGTCAATTTATGAAACTCATGGTAAAAATGTAATCACGGTTTTAGTCTTACAAAATATAAATAAACAAACTACACCACTTCAACAACTTCGTTTCAGTTAATAAATCACTGCACCACTCCAGAAGGAAAATATTAATTCAGTTTTTTACATAATACAGTGGATTTTTTTCCTGTTAGTGTCTGAATGAAGTTCTAGGAAAAAGAATAAGAAAGCTGTTCTCACACTGGAATCTTCTCCTTACTCTTATTTTTTACCCTGAAAAACCCTTCAGGAGCATTCTGTAGAATCCTGAATCAAGATTCATCTTTGAGTTTTTGCTGGGAAAGACAAGAGCACCATTTTCCATGTTGACTATGTCACCTTTCCTACCTTTTATTATTACCTGCCTAATTTGCACAAGTATATGAAGGCACAAACTGCAATCACAGCCTTTTTGTGCGAGGTCTTTTACAAACACAATGGAAATGTCTCTCTCTGCAAAGTTCCTGCAACTTCTTTTATAGTAAATGGACAGAAATAGGCGTGATTCAACTCATCTTAAAATAGATATGTTAAATTACTCCCTCAAATTACCTGTTTCTTTCCTCTGCCTGTAAAGGGAGACTAGTTGATTAGCTTAGGTGGAGACATTCACAGCATAGATATCAGCAGTTAGATAAGATTATTTTTACCCTTAGTCACAGATTTCCAAGGCTTCTTTCATCTCACAGCCATAACTCAGGTTACAGATGATTTATCACCTGCCCTTCGAATACAGTCTAACACAAGACAACTATTTCCTCCTAGTATAGAAATCTTGGTGAAATAAGGTTTGTTAAAAAGCTTATATATAAATCATGCAAGATACCTTCCTCAGGGAAGAACCATTATTATCTGTAGTTGGTAAGAAAATATATGTATATGTTCTAACTAATGAATATTGACTTCTTTCTTAGCAGCTGTCATCTACACTGCCATCTATAGATCTCAGGATATTTAAATCCTAAATTTTTAAGATTTTTACATCCCCTGGTCACTAGGACATCCTGACCACCTGAATTCTCAAGAAACCATCACTCCCTGCAGCATGTCTGTAATGATTTGGCAAGCAGAAGAACACTGGGCCATGATTCACAATCCACAAAATTTTTTTAAAGAAAGTCTTAAATATATTTGTGGCCTCCATACAAAAATGTAGTTTCACCTTCCTGAAATTGTAGTTGTTTGGTTCCTACTAGACCCCAAAGGCTTCCATCTCAGATGAGTGATGAGACTTCATATTTATCATCTTGGTTGTGTAGCAAAACCTTTATTGCAGAACTACCTGCTAAACGTGAAAGTAAACATGAAGAGACTGAGTTGAATGAGAATGTAATCAGGCTAAATGACCTTAGAGGGGAAACCCTCTAACACAGGGCTACAGGCATGCTGCAAGCTCCTTCATATATTCCCTCACTCACTTCTGCATTTTAGATCCACAGAAGATTGTCCTTTAATCAGTGGGTCACAGCCTACAACAAAGATGCCTGTGCCCTTTCTCTTAAGAGTTTAACTATCTAAAAAATGTGGAAAGCAGCTTTTAGAGAAAAAGAGAGCAGATGGCACCAAGTTGGGTGAGAGTGCTGATGTGCTGGAGGGTAGGAAAGCTCCACTGAGGGATCTGCTCAGGGTGGATCAATAGGCCAAGGCCAATTGTATGAGGTGGTGAAGTGGGGGTTGGTCTCTTCTCCCAGGTAACAAATTATAGCACAAGCAGAAATGGCTTCAGGCTGGGCCAGGGGGGGTTCAGATTGGATATCAGGAAAAATTTCTCCATGGAAAGGGTTGACAAGTGTTGGAACAGGCTGCTGAGGGAAGTGCTTGAGTCATCACCCCTGGAGGTATTTAAAATATATGTGGATGTGGCACTGAGGGACATGGGTTAGTTAGGTGGACTTGGCTTAGTGGTTGGAATTGATGACCTCAGGGGTATTTTTCAAACCAAATGATTCTACAGTTCTGCAGAAACACTCAGCTGTGATATCTATGTATTTCTTAGCTAACATTAACCCAGCACAGGAGCACCTTCTGCAGAATTTTCTAGTATTTCTGTAGACCTGTTCAGTATGTCAGATTCCCTCTGATATCTCCTACCTCAGGGGAATATGGTCATTAGGCCTGTCACTTACCACTGATAGTGCTCCGAGTTCACACTGAATTCAAGATGCAGGACAAGCTTTCAGTTTTATCTGTTATATCTGTAGAAGGATAGTACACCTGTTCTTCCATCTTAGCACTAAATCTGCTGCACCATCATTTCAAGTACTTGGAGCTCCTGGGAATGTATAGCTCCATGAACTGCTAAGACAAACTCTGGTTTTGGTTCTGATGATGGACTTGAAGGAGTTTTGTTGGCAAAACAGAGTTGTTTCCTGCATAGAATTCTGGATATGTTTTGTGGGTTTTTTTTTCCTCCAGTGATATACATAAAATTTTTATATGCTAGTTTGTAACAGCTGATTGTCAAGATTTTCATGATTTATTGCAAGTGATCCATTTTTTAATACAACTTTCCCTTTTTGGCACCCAGCGAACAGGGAATATTAGAACTTATTGCAGACTTTAAGCTGTGATATGTTATTTAGTTTGCCAGTTTTGACATCCCAGTTCCAGAAGCACTTTCCTACTGAAATTTCAGTGCTCCAGACTAAAGGAAAAAAAAAAAAAAAAAAAAAAAAAAAAAAAAAAAAAAAAAAAAAAAAAAAAAAAAAAAAAAAGACTAAACCAACACTAATAATCTAATCAGTGATTTCTGAAAATTTAGACTTTGAAGTCAGCAAAGTAGGGTTGAACTTGACACATTTATCTGCATGTACTGAGTTGCAAATCCACTTTTTAAAAGGTTTGAAAACTCAGCTGCTGAAGGTTGAAAATACACATTCTTTAGCAGAGCAATACTCACACAGACCCTCCAGGGCTAAAATAAGCCTACTCAGAAAGTGCAAAGACAACATTTTTCAGGCCTGTACTCATTCAATGCATCATCATTTTCCTATTTAAGTGTTTGAAGAGACTTGTTTTAGTTTTGAAATATTGTGTTTAGCATATTTATATTTAGAATAAATGGAGATGTTATATTTAGGACAAATAATTTCTAAAGGAGACACCATAATTTTAAAATTGCTTGATCAAAAAGTTCAGAGTGTTTTCTACCTCAGTGTGACTTTTGATTAAAGCTGAACATTTCTGAGATGAATCCTTTATCTTAACTTTGCCTTTTGACATTTTGAATCAACCGCATGGAAAGAATTACATAAAACTATCTCTCTACCCATTCCATGATGATAAAAAGCAAGTTGTTCTATTAATTTCCTTGTACTAAAGATCCTAACATAAATGCAGCCTCTTATCTCTGATATGTTCTATAAACCAAGGTTCATTTCTCAGACATGCTGAAATGTGAGATGATGGAATAACTGACCTGCTTGGGATCAGCAGAAAGTTTTCCTCCCTAAATGCTTAATGCTTTGCTGAAACAAACAGGATCTACATTTTTTGTAGTGTTTATTTTCTGTTTCTAAACTCATTCCCAGTTACCTAAGAGAATTTTTAGTTAGAGAATTCATATCTGAAATGAATTTTATTCTTCAAAAACTTATGAGATTCTTAATTTGTTGTGTCATATAGTTGTGTAGCTGACACTCTATATATTTATTCCAAATATTAATTCAGGTGACAAAATTCCCTTAGTAAATTGTAGGACATTAAAATAGGACACCACAGAGTTTTTCCTCAGTGCAGGGCTGGGTACAACTGTTTCCTGGGTACAATTTACCTACTGAATTGGTGTTAATGACTCATCAGTGTTTAGAGCAGTGGTGGATTTCAAAGGACTGTCAAGACTGAACCTTACATTATACTGAAAGCAACAAGAATCATTGTATGGGGAATTCAAAGGCACAAAAGTGAACCTGGAAGAAAAGCAAGTTCTATGAAGGTCCAATTCACACTGGAGTGGTAGGTCTAAAACATCTGTATGAGCAATTTAACCCCAGAGCTGAAGCAGCAAAAATACTATGTTGATTCTCTCCATGTGAACAACTGGATTCTGCCCCTGACAGACCTTCAGGTGGCCACTGATGATGAAGTTTTTTATTTCAGACTCACTGTCCAGGGGAAGAGACTTGTGGCATGTGTTGGTGCTTACAGACCCTTCCTAGTTTTGGCTTTCTCCACTAACCAGGTCTCGATTTTAAGGTTGTGATGCTGTTTAGCATCTACAAGACTGTGGCCTGCATGATCCATCCCAACTACTGGAGGAGGGAAATGAGGGCATCCATCTTAGTTTAGGGTCTGCAGTGGAAAATCTCTTAGTTCCCAATCCATTTTTTCAGCTTCCATCCTTTGAGGTTCTTATAAAATAAGACTAGAAGATGATTGAGTCTTGGACAAAGAAGTAACACACCAGTCAGAGATATCTACAGTTTATTCCTTTTTGTCTTTTCTCTCTGTTTCTCTCTTGTTTTCTCTTGGAATATAATGGAATTAGTTCTGTTTAGATTATGAACTAACAATTCTTAAAATGTCTGATCATAGAATCACAGAATGGTTTGAGTTGGAAGGGACCTTAAAGATAATCTAGTTCCAGTCCCTGTGCAATGGGCAGGGACAACTTCACTAGATCAAGTTGGTCAGGGCTCCATCCAGTCTGGCTTGAATGTTTCCAGGGATGCGGTCATCTCTTATGATCTCACAGCTGAATTTTTGTAAGACAACTCATCCCGAAAATACCTTCTCTCACAGTGAAGTGCCCTCTGAATATAATTTTTATTTGTCAGGTATGCTTTATTATATATATTAAATACACATTTATTTTTAGAATAATTTTACTAAGCTTTGAAAATAAACCTATGTGTTTGCTAAAGCATAAATTTCTCCCCTCTTTTCTCATGCTTCAAAAGCAGTAACCTTATCTTCAGTTAATGGAGGCAGAAATTACCTTCCAAAAAGTTATTGGAACTAATGACTGCAATTTCATACTGTTCCGCAAGTTATGGTGCTGTTTCTTCTTACTCTAATGAGCAACTAACTGCAACTTCTTGTTTTGACTGCATTTACAAGAAAAGCTTTCTCTTTAATAACTGAAGCAGAATTCCTTCACTGGGAACTTCTATGAGATAGTCAAACACTAATGAAGACATTAGGATAACTACTTGTTTACTGAAATCAGGCACAAACAGTTAATTATGGAGCATATCAGATGTGTAAATAACCCTTCAAATTGTGTCTTAGGTGCAAGGTAGCCACAGATCAACATTTAATTTATAGGAAAAGGCACTCAATGTGGGTGATTACGAACTTGTGTAGTTCAGACACAGGTTACGGTAATGTTCTTCATTTTAGGGACATGGTTTGGTAGTGGATTTGAATGTGTGAGGGTAATGGCTGGACATGATCTTAAAGATC
The DNA here is from genome assembly GCF_003031625.1 of Empidonax traillii. Lineage (NCBI taxonomy): Eukaryota > Metazoa > Chordata > Aves > Passeriformes > Tyrannidae > Empidonax > Empidonax traillii. The sequence goes on along the minus strand of NW_020957155.1, from coordinate 11,615 downwards.
TTTTCCAACCTAAATGATTCTATGATTCCATGATTTTCCGATCTACCTTTTTTTTTTTTTTTTCTTTGCATGCCACAATGGAAATTGTGCTACTTGTTCCTTGTCATCTAATGCCAGATATGCCATTTTATGAAAAAGCTTAAAACTGTGGGTACATGAAACACCTCTACATCACCAGTCAAAACAGTTAATGTGTAATGGCAATCACAACTACTTTTTCTTAACTTGTCTGGAACAAATATTATATCTTATCTCCCCTGCCTTGTATGAGATAAATGAAGGAAGAACCACATTCCTTGGCTGCCCTTGGCTGTCTGCACTTTTAGACAACAATACAATTTAATTGACTAAAATTAGATGGAAGACTTCTACAATCTAATAAAGATTAGCATGGCAGGTGATAATTTTTCTTAAATACTCTGCATTACTTATAATTACATTTTCAGGCCAAGTTTTCAAAAAATATTTGTCTATTTCAAGTTTTGAGAATTAGTAATATGGTATTACTGGATGGAGAAGAAAAAAAAAAAAGAAATCAGAACTCAAAACAAAGTTCTGAGTAACTTCTTTAATTATATGCCATGTAAAATACTTTTTGATATTAATGTTCACCCATGGAAACAATTTCCTTGGCCTGTGAGGCAAAGGTGATAGGCAAGCAGCTATCCCTGGTTGTAGAACATGAGAATGAAGCATACTGGGTTGAAAACCACAAATTACATATAAAAAAACAACTGCAACTTTCACTACCAAAAAATAATTCTCTCAAAATAGTAATGCATCCAAGTGGTGTGCAACTGATGCAAAACATTGCAGAGGAAACGAAAATTTGAATTTTTACAGAGATTTGGCTTATTTGGCATATCCAACAATGTAATTCACCCTCACATTCTTTTTCAGCAGCAGTGCTGTGAAGATTTATCCCATGCATATAATTTTCCTTATCTAGTCCTCATCTATACTGTTCTCCTGGTCTCCACCATTCTCCTCTCTTTCATATCAGAAAATCAAGCTAAAACAGCTAATCCAAACTGTTTCTGAGCAGTGCTCTTTCTCCCAGAGTTTTGACCAATGATCTTGTGTGCTTAGGGTTAAATTTTAAATTAAAAATATTTTAAAGACATGTTTGCAAGATAAGCTCCTGCAGTCTTTCAGCTTGTGTCTATAGGCTGGAACCTGATGAATGACTGCATGTTCATTACTACTGTGAATCCCTGTGTCAGAATTTATATGGTAGCCTAAAAAATTATGGAAGACCTAAGCATAAGACAACTCAGCCAAGGAGCTAATTATGCACATGTGCTACTGTGAGGTGGCATATTCACCTTCCCTGTATCTTCAGCTGCTTGTGCTTGAGTCACACAGATTCAGCCCACTGTTTGCTGCAGGTGGACACCATCACATGGAAACATTAACACACCATGTTGCTGAAGAGCACCAGAGGCAAAAGCCCCCCAAATCCACTCAGAAAGGCGTTTCTAGAGTTTAACTTCAAGATATATCTGCATTAGCTCAGCCCTGCAGGACTGACACTGAGGCCAATGAAGTTTGGGCTGTTATGAGTTGCACAAGAATGAGCAGAGAACATAATTTGTTCTTCACAAGCCCAGAGCAGGCTGCATCAGTCACGGTATCTATTCAAAGATAGGAAGATAAATTTTGTGGGTGTTCAAAACCTCCATGAGAGCAACTAAAGGCTGTGCACAGCAAACATTGTTCCCTCTGTCTTTTTTATTGCCCAAAAAGGAGGGTCTGGAACATCAGTCCTACAAGGAGCATCTGAAGGAGCTGGGGTTGTTCTCTATAACAACCTGAAAGGAGGTGGGGGTTGGTCTCTTCTTCCAGGTCACTAGTGATAGGAAAAGGGAAAATGGCCTCAAGATGCACCAGGAGAGGTTCAGGTTGGATATTTGGAAAAATTTCTTCCGTGAAAGAGTGGTTAAGCATTGGAACAAGATCCCCAGGGAAGTGGTGGAGTCACCATCCCTGGAAGTGTTCAAAACATGAGTAGACATGGTAATCCACAATATGATTTAGTGGGTATAGTGGTATTTGGACAAAGGTTGGACTTGATGATCTTGGAAATCTTTTCCAAACTTTATGATTGCACAATTCTATGAAAAGTCAGCAGCCACCAGTATTGTCTCATCTTTAAGGAAACCCATCTTGCTAAAAATGCTTAGGAGTATGAATTAAATGTATATATTTTTATCAATAAGTGCATATGTTGATAGGATTCAGGCATATTCCCATTCGTATACGGACTCAATACAAGCAGCTTCAATGACAGAAGTGTCCAGACCACAGAAGCTCCTGGGCTCCAGCACAGCTCTTTTTTGATTTGGTTGAGCCACACAGCCCATTCTCTTCCCCAAAATGTAGACATGACACGGCCAAACTGTGGCCCATGTAGTAGCTCATCAAGGCTTCCTGTACAGCCTGTCAGTGCTGTGCCATGGGCAGAGTCCTGGCTCTACACATTTAGATGGTCACCACCAAGGGACACAGACTTCAGCTTCCCCTCTGCAGAATTATTGAAAACTACAAGGGTTTTTGCCTCTGTTGCTGAAAACATCTAGTGGAAAGCAAACATTGCTAATGCTGCCAGTTCCCCTGGTTTTATTATAAATTCTGTACTTTTAATAAAAATAAAAAGCCACGTGTGCTGGAAGATAAACGCTGTGTCTTATTTATTTTAAATATTTGCATATTTTATATATTTTATTACTGCATCTATTCACAGATTTCACTTTATAAATTTGTATAATCGCTTTCAAAGTATTTATTTTCAGTTCTCACAGATCCTACGAACCCGATAAGGGAAAGGTTAAAAATTTTTCCCTTACACCAAACTCATGAATGTCACTTATTTTATAGTTGGTGAGGCAGGAGTTTATTCACAGTTTTATGACACACTTGTTTCCTTGTAATGCTACTTTGATAGGGGTGTCTTAATGAAACATGAACAGCAATTTAATTAGTCCTATACCAGCTATCCTCATACTGAGAGAGGTCAGTGGCATGAAAAAAATACCC
>NW_020957155.1:0-7264 GCF_003031625.1 Empidonax traillii | reverse complement strand
AAAAAAAAAAAAAAAAAAAAAAAAAGAGAGAGAGAACCCTAAATACATAAAGAAATATTAAACTGGAAAATTGTCAGTAAGGAGCCAGATATAAGAGAGATGCTTGCAGATAAGACAGTGTGAATTTCCTCTGCCTTTCTGACAGACACAAGCCCAACTCAGCCCAAACCCAAACCAGAACAGAGAGAGAAACAACTGCAGAACATTAGGGAAATCCAGGTTTGGATCTAAATCCAGGATCACCTGTTCCCCCCACAAACTCCTCCATCTAGCCCATGTACAACCATGTCACATTCCTCTAGGATCTGCTCACCTGTCTGTCCTCCAATTGTAGCAAACAGCCTGTGGGGAATCCTGGATGGGATCTTCAGTCCAGCTCTTATCTGGTAATACCTGGGGAGGAAAAATGAAAAATTACATGCTGATAGAGAAGTGAACACTTGGTCCAACTTAAAAGTCTGTGAATCTTGGGCATCCAGTCTCAAAAGCACTCAAGAAAATGGGCATGCTCAGGAATATTGGATCTTTTCTTCTGCCTTTTAGCTTTAACTAAAGTGGTTGGGGCAGATCACTTACCAGTTACTGTCACAGGCAAAACTGATTCAACTTGGGGGAAATTAATTTAATTTATTCACAATTGGTTGTTAAGAAACAAACCCAAACATTAAAATTACACCTTCCTCCACTCCACCCCCTTGTCCCCATGCTCAGTTTCCCTGTTTCTGACTCCTCTCCTCCCAAGCAGCTCAGGGGGATTGGGATGGGAGTCACTGTCAGTCCATAAAAGCATGTCTCAGCTGCTCTGTCTTCTTCATACACTCCCTACTCCAAAGTGGATGCTTCCACAGGCTGCATTTCCTTCAGGGAATATCCAGCTACCTACTGCCACACTATAGTATTGTCAGCCTTCCCTCATCAGGTGTCTCATGTCCAGAAGCATCTCAAGCAGCCCTAAATACTTCCATTAGGAAACTGATTTCTAATGGCTTGGCTGGTGTTTCAGATTAAGCCACCTAAATCTGGGGGAGACTACACATATATGCCTCAGGTGACAGTTTCATATAACGGAATCATAGAATCATGGAATGCTTTGGGTTGGAAGAGACCTTAAAAACCATCTCTTTCACACCCCCCTGCCATGGTCAGGGGACACCTTTCACTAGACTGTGTTGCTCAGAGCCCCATCCAACCTGTCCTAGGACACTTCCAGGGATGGGGCAGCCACAACCTTTCCAGGCAATTGATGACCAGACAGTCAAAATTCTCAGCAGACTTAGAGACATTCAGCTCCTAAGAGGATACTGGGAAGATCTTTGCTTCAGTCATTGTCCAGACTAAAACTACTGACTACAGTGCTACCTGGATATCAAAGGCACATGAAGATACTGGTGACTGCATAACAAGGTTAGTTCCAACCTTCATTTTGCTCTTTGCAAAATGGACTAGGTCTAAGGACATAGAGGAGATGGGTCTCCCTCTTATTTTAACCATTCCCTGTTCATCCCCTTAATTTTGGTAAATTCATTTGAATGTCAGAGATATTCTAGAAGTCATAAAAAGGCATCTTCCTGTGTACCCACCATATTTAACTGCTCAAAACACAAACCAAATTGAAAAGTCATCGAAACCAAAGGAACTCTCAGTCTAAGGTCAAACTATAAGTTAAAGATCCAGATGTAAAGAGAATCTGCAGACTAGTAAGGTCTGCACGATTAAGGGTTGTCTCTAAAAATGACACTCATATTTTATAGGTAGCCAAAAGTGTTTTAATTCTTAATTAAAAAAAATTACACTAACCATTTATTAATAAATGATTTATTAATAAATGAATTATTGCTGATTGTTTGGCATCTGACCCCAAAGGTCTGGCCTTGATAACACAGTGGTGTAAAGCAATTCTGGTATAAATTATCCTGGAATTTAAACCCAACTTTTTAAAGAAGGACTTTAGAGAATGGTCCCATACCCAGAAGACACAAGAGGCTTCTGAATATCCTGTTGTTGGTTCAATTGTGCATAAAAGTGCATTGCAAAGACTTGCGTCTCAAGGCAGTGACACTGGTGGTCACTTGGGTTAATGGCAGAGAAGGACAGTGATGTAGAGGACTTCAGATCAAAGCCGTAAAAAACCTGAAGACATCCTCATTTGATTTTCACCAGACTTTCTGTTTTCCAGTTAACATAAAACCCATTACCTGTTTTTTGGTTGTTGGTTGTGGTGGGTTTTTCTTCTCCTATTTTTAAGCCACATGTCAATATTTAAATAGTTAAGCAACAAATACTATCCGTTCCTCCTCAAATATTAGCCATTCCTCCCTTTACCTCTGAGCATTTGAAGGCAGTGAGAAACTGCCAAACAGTGACTTTATAAATAAAAAAATCAAAAAAACAAAGGTTTTTGCTCTCACACTGAAGCTGGATGTTACTTCATAGTAGCTTGTGCATAGTGAGGAAGGTTTTGCTGATCAAAATACAGGCAATTGAAAGATGCAGAGTCCTGATTTCTTCAGGGTACTGCTGATTTCTTCAGCAGTAAACACAGACAGGTATCTCTGCTTCCCCATCCCACGGTCCTACACACCTCTGGGTTGTGCCAGTAAGAGTGACAGCGAGACCAAGATATAAAACAAAGCTAAGTTAATGTGAGTGTAAATAACAAAAAAAAAGGACTCTTAAGATCTGGTTATTGAGAGATGCCTCTGCTCAAATTAAGGTGCAAATGAGACCATATGACTGTAAGTCAATAATATGGATTTTACTTAACAGTGAATGTGAGGTAGAGAGATAGAAAGAAATTAAAAAGAATGTGGGGAGAGATATCAAGAAGAAGATAGTCACTGCCTGTGGATCTAGCAGCATCCCAATTTCCATCCTGGACTTCTCAGGGATGGTTGTCCCAAGTTCGTTCAAGACTTTTCACCACTTACACATTTTTTCTAACAAAGGAATTAATGCTCATTGGCTACACAGTTCTCTTATTCTATTGGTTCAATGATTTCCCCTCTTCTAATGCTAATTATTTCCATGTTCAGTCTTTCTCTTCTGTTGAGTCCGTGGGTTTCTTGAGTTAGTGGTCGTGATCTCCCCCTGCCAGGATTACCTTTTACCCAGCCAGAGCTGATTTCAGCACAGTTGCTGAGTCTGCTTTCCTTGTGGCCCATAAATTCTGCATTCTTTATGTCCATTATCAGTGATACATTCTTCTCTCCCAGCTTTTTTAACCTCCCCCTGGGTCTGAGATAACACCTGGACAATAGTACCACCTTTACCTTATCTCAAGCTCCTGCTGTGGTGGCTTAACTTACAGTCCAAGTTCCAGGTATCCACAGAGATATATATGGGGGGGGCTTTGGTGGTTGCTGATGGTTGCAGATGGTATCTGTCCCATAACTTGGGATGATCTTTGTTTGACCAATGACATGTGTATGAGCAGTTGCTTCTTTACACAGTTTGCCGCAGTGGGAATTTTCCTCTGAATGGGCTGGCCAGACCTCACCTATGCCAGAGCTGGAGTCAGCATCATCCCATTACTCCATTCTCTACTTATGGCAAAATCCTTATGTGGTGACAGTGTTTGAGATGGGCAGCTGCACTCTTTAAGTCCTTACAAACACTAAAAATCACACTGTTGAATGGTTGAATACTGTGCTCAGTCCCTACTGAGGGACATGACAGGGAGGAATGGCTTCAGTCTGAAAGTGAGTAGGTTTAGATTAGATATGAGGAACAAATTCTTTACTGTGGAGGTGGTGAGGCACTGGAACAGGTTGCCCAGAGAAGCTGTGGATGCCCTATCCCTGGAAGAGTTCAAGGTCAGGTCCTCTACCACAAATGTGTGGGAAAGGACTGTCTGATAGTGATGTGTAGATATTGCCTCCAAAAATAACAAGCTATTTTGCTTCCAGAACCTTGGCAGAAATGGTATGTGAATTGGACACTTGGAGACACAGAATTACACCAAATCCGAGAGATCCATCAAGGTACGGAAGGGCTGCTGATGATCAGAAGCTAAACAGTCCTTTTGCAGAGGGAGTTTAATGGACATAACTTGTCTCCTTGAGTGTGGCCCCAGAAATATATGAGGCTTTATGGTAGATTTTAAGGAAAAGAATAATTAGTTAATAAATGAGAAACTCCTGGTTTGCTTCAATTAGGTTGAATCTGGCTCATTAGAGTTAGACTAGGCAGTACCTCTATTTGAGTAAACAGCTGGTTTGTAGTGTTTGGTTGTTTTTTTTCCTTTTTAATGGCAAGAGCAGTGCAGAAAAGCTTATTTAGACATCAGTAAAGTAGGAACAGCATGAAAAATTGCCAGCTAATGTGGAACAGGCACTGTGAAGGGAAGATCAGGAAACAGAAAGCTGATTTTAAGAACTAAAGGAACTTGGTAACTTAGCAAAACATCAAACTATCAGATACCCTCTCAATCTAAAAATATATTGTGAGGAAAAACAAACAAACAAAAAAGAAGAGTGAGGTACAAAAAAAGGAGAGAGAAGCAGGAGTGAAAAAGCCAATCTGCTTTTTAGGGGGAGCTCGGTACATTTCCAAATGATTTATAGGACATGGTTCCTTCTCATTTCCAGGACAGTGTTATTTATGCAGGCAGTGCATATTACTCCAAGTCCCTTCTCTCTTGCATGGGTCACCCTAGCAGCAATGAATTTGCCATCCCCACCTTCACTGGCAATTTGTGAATTGCCCATCCTTAAAATTAAGTAATTTGAATAGCTTATTTGTTTTCCTGTGCCTGGACACATACTAAGCCCCGATGAGCTGTACTGACTCACCTAGAACGCTGACAGAGCCCTCTGGGGAGCCTGACTCCACTGACACATGGACACACCTGCTGGGTGACACTGGCTCCCCTTGCCTCCCCCTTCAGGAGGCAGACCTGCCGACACCTATCAGTCTCTCGACACTGAGGTGCTCAGACCTCCATTGCTAATGTTAGCATAATAAAATGTTTTAGCTATCATGTCATCTCTAGTGATCTAACCATACCATAGGGCAGTACCTAATTTTAGAGGGTTTACATAAAAACCAATAGAGAGATGGGTCAGGAGAGTGGGGTGGTACCAGCCCTGTTACTGACTCTTGGGATTCCATCCTTCCCTTCCTTCCTCCTCTCAGATTAATATCAAAGTATCTCAGCTCTCATCTAGTCCTGCAAGTTGCTGCCTACTTGTCTTTCCTCACCATTGACTGGCAATGACATTGTAACACCCAGGTTAGGAAGGGTTGACTAGTTTGGGAGAAGCGATTTGTAATATAATATTGATGCATCGTGCCACCAAACCAGATCACTTCCACCAGGAGCCCTGGCAGACCAGACTGCTCCTCCCTGATCCTTCCTAGAGAATGGAAATCAAAACTATTGTCTCAGTCACGGCGTCACAGGGGCCAGACAAGTTCAGAACTGAACAGCTTTCCTCCTGCTTTGAATAATACCTGAACAGTTCCAAGCCTTAAATTTCATCCATAGCAGGGCCACACTCAATCAAACAACCCTTAAGCTAAGTTTATGCAGGACAAAGGAAACTTCTCTGACCATCCAGACTGATTCCCAGAAACATATAGTAATCAATAATCTGCCAAACACACTATTTTTTCCCATACAAACACTGGGGACCAAAACTTCAAAACCAGAAGCTTTCCATGCAGTTAGCTTCCTGCTGAAAAAGTGAAAAGTGAAAAGCTGTCAGGTGAAATACATGTCCTGGAGGTACAGGAAGAAAGCCACGATAAAAGGAGGCCAACAGACCCTTGTTTATTTCTCCTTTCCCTTCAATGAAACAAATCAGAGGCATAGCCATACAAAATTCTGCAAGTTTGCATAAAACAACAGAGAATTTTCCTTGTTTGTAGGGATAATGCTTGAGGTTACATATCTAACAGAGTCAGTAATATTTCATGGATCTATAAAATGCAGGAGTCACACAGAAATGCACTGTATGAATCCATCTCTATTTTGTATATAAATCTTTTGGTGGGTTCTTTGGATATTCAAATAGGGTAGCATGGGAGAAGGTGATAATTTTACACCTAAGATTGAAAATGGACAAATAAATCAGACTATGGGGAGAAATCATCACATTGCTATATTAGCCTGCACAATGTGCAATACCATGTGCATGAGTAAACCCTACAATATGTCTACAAAATGTTTCAGACACATCTACAAGCGCTGATCCAGATATTTTCTCAATTTAATATTATTTCAAGAAGCCTTTTTGATCTAACTCTACCTCTGGGTCCTGGCAGGCTCTAGAATAGCCTAGAAAAAAAAAAAAAAGAGTGAATTTGTGACACAGGAGCTACCAGCAGGCAGCATGTTGTTACTCACAGCAGCCATCACCATTCCCACTGTCAGAAATTTCTTCCCACCTTCTTGCCAGCAGGAAGAAAACCTCGGACAACCCAGGGAATCTCACACTCCCTCTGGAAACTATTAGAGGTAGAAGAGGGAGGCTTTCCTCAGCCCTCAATGTTCAGTCTCACACAAACATTGCACAAGGTGACAGGTCTGTCTGGCAGCCTCCTCTGCGGTACCAGAGCTGCTGTGACAGCAGGTTACTCAAACAAGGCTGTGGCACTCCACTCCAGACTCCTCAGCCATTTGTCACATCAAGTTTCTATGATTCTCACCCCAGTTTTAATCTCAAGCTCTTTAACTTTTGATAAAGGTAGATTTAAAATTAATAGTGTGAGGAGGGCCATCCATACCCTCCCCCACAGCCGTTGTCTCTCGATAAAAGACACATTGGTTTTATTGAAAGCAAACTTCTCTCCTACAAGTAGGCTGCATCTTGCACACACAGATAAGAAGAAATTGTTTAGTTCTAAATGTATGGCAGCCTCTTGCCTCTTTTTCTTTTTTTTTTTTTTTTTTTGAACTTATGACAGAAAATCCTATTTTAAAAACAGATGCTGTCTAGTTCTGCAGCCCTGAGAAGTGTGGTGTGATTCCTTCTCACCCAAGCAAACAGTACACAAGGGTTATCAGTATCTTCTGAAGGTGCTCAGCACATCCCAGGATCAAACACAGATACTTATGTCCTGAGTACAGGATTTAGGGCAGGAAGCTCTCAAGAGCTGAATGCTCTGGGTACAAAATGAAAAGATATAAACATCCTGGTAAATGAACTCTAATGTACACAGGAGTGCTCCCCTATTTCAGTGCATTGCTGACTGAGAGCCTACCCCTGGCACTTGATGTTTTGAGGCGAGGCTTTCATTTGGAATCAGGTAAGCCACAACTTTG
>NW_020957154.1:47666-50763 GCF_003031625.1 Empidonax traillii | reverse complement strand
AGCGGGGGGGAGGGAGGGTGGTGGGCACACAGGACCCCTTGGGTGCCCGGGCTGGGGGGCTCAGTTGCCGTAGAATCCGTAGTAGCCCCCGTCGGCGAGCGGGTCCTTGTCGTAGAGGTCTCCGTTGCGGGGCGGGGGGGAGCTCTCGGTGCTCGAGGGGTAGGGGGACACCCTGCGCCGTTTGCACTCGTACAGCCCCGAGTCCGACGAGTCCCCCGAGGCGGGGGCGGGGGGCTCGGGGGCCCAGCCCTCCACCTCCTTGCCCTTCTCCTCGCGGGGCTCCCGGTACCAGCCCAGAGCCCCGGCGCTGCCCTTGGGGCCGTACTGCCCGGGGCTCCAGCCCCCCGTCACCCCGAAGCCCCCCGGCCCCTCGGGGTAGTAGGGCAGGGGTGGGTGCGGGGCGGGCGGCAGGGCGAAGGGTTTCACCCCGTAGGGCACCAGTTTGCCCCCCCCGTAGCCCCCGTCGTAGCCGCCATACTCCAGCGCGCTGGCAGCGGGGGGCTGCTGCGGGGGGAAGTACCAGTGGGGGGGGTCCTTGGGGGGCAGGGACAGAGGGGGAGCCCCCCGCTCCCCCCCAAAGAAGCGGCCGGGGGGCAGCGGGTACTGCTCGGGCAGGAAGGGCTGGAAGCGGGGGGCTGGCAGGAGCTGCTGGCAGCCGGGCCCCTCCGGCGGGGACGGGGTGAGGCGGTCGCTCTCCGAGGCCGTGTACATCCTGGGGGGCACAGTGGGGGGTGTTGGGAGGTGCCCTGCTACCAACTGGGGCTTGGGGGGCACCAGCAGGAGGGTGGGGGGACACTCACGAGTCAAAGTTGTCCCGGAATCCTTTGGCGAAGGGGTTGTGGTCGATCTTCAGCTGGGTGATCTGGGGGGGACGCGGAGGTGGGGGGGCTGCTGACAGGCTGACCCCTGCCAGGATGTCCCTGCCATCCCTCTCCCCTCGAGCAGCCCCCACTGCACCAGAATCCCAGCCTTTCCCAGCATGGGGGGTACTGGGAGGGGGCTACTGAGATGCTGAGGGGGTTCAGGAGGAGGTCCTGGGATGGTGAGGGGATCCAGGGGATACTGGGAGGGTTTCTGGGATGCTGAGGGGATCCAGGGGATGCTGGGAGGGTTTCTGGGATGCTGAGGGGATCCAGGGGATGCTGGGAGGGTTTCTGGGATGCTGAGGGGGTGCAGGGGGTGCAGAGATGCTGCAGACAGGAGTGCTGGCGGATGGGGGGCCCTGGGGGGATTCCATGCGGGTTCTGCTGATGCTGAGGACACCTTAGATGGTGCTGGGGGGGGTCACCAGGGCCTGCTCCAGGCGGGTCACTGGGATGATAGGGGGATGTGTCACTGGTTTCTGTGGCCCTGGGAGGGCGCCGGGGAGGTCGCTGGGGTTCCTGTGCTGCTGGGGGGGCTTTTTGGGGGGTGTCCCCAAGCCAGGGACAGGCAGGGGGGTCTCGTACTCACATCGGCGTTCTGGTAGGCCGTGACGGCGATGAACTGCGTCTCGGGGAAGGCGAAGGTGTGGGTGTGTGGGGAGGGGTACCCGTCCTCCCCCTCCCCTTCCTTCACCTCCGTCACGTGCAGCCGGGGCTGGTACTTGTGCAGCGACTGCAGCACGATCATCTGGGGGGGATAAAGGGGGACACTGAACCATCAGGGAGGGGGCACGGGGGGATGTGGCCCAGCCTGGCATGGCAGCAGGACCCTCACCCACCTGGCCGACGTTGTTGGACGCGCCCTTGTTGTTGGTGAGCTTGAGCTTCCCGAAGGAAACCTCCTGGCGCATCCAGTGCGCGCCCGTGTTGGGAGAGTCCGGGTGCAGGTACAGGCGGTTCCCTGCGGATGGGGGGGAGCAGGGAGGGGGTTACCCCACACCACGAGGAGGACGAGGAAAGGGGTGACAGGGTGGGGGATGTCGTACCTGGCATGTTGCCCTCGGCTTTCCCGCACTGCACCCACTTGCCGCCCTGGTAGCGCCAGTGGTGCTGGTCCACCAGCACCACGTCCACGCACACGCTGTAGTGGGCCACGGGGTTGAGCCCCGACAGGTTGAAGCTGAGGAAGGGGAACATTCGCCTGGGGAGGGGACAGAGGCACAGAGACACCGTCACCCCGGGCCCGGCCGCTGGCTCGCGGTGTTGGGGGGGTGATGGGGAAACCGAGGCAGTGCGGTGCCCACCCCCCCCTCCCGCGCCCGGCTGGGTGCCCGTGAGGAGCTGAGTGACCCCAGCAGCTGGGGGATGCTCTCGGGGCCCATTCCCCCCCTCCCGGTATCTTCCTCCCCCTCCCCAAGCACCTTCCGGATCGGAAACCAACACCGCTGCTATTTCGGGCTGGGCGCCAGCCTGCGCCAAGGGCAGGAAGGGGACAGGATGGGACGGCCAGGGGGGGACCCTGCGGCCAAGGGGCTGCAGCTGCCACCCCCCCAGAGGGGCTGCACCCCCCTGTCCCCCCCGGCCATCCCCCCAAATCCCGGCCCTGGGGTGGGAGATCTCCCATCCCCGCTCCCTGCCCAGTCCCTCCTGTCCATCACTGACCCCAGTCACCCCCACTCGGGTTCACAGTGGGACCTCCAACCGTGTGTGGGGGGCGTCATGGTTCAACCCCCACCCTCTCCATAGAGCTTGGCTCTTAGACCATGGAATTTTGGCAACTTTTGGAGTCTTAGTTCCAGCTGGAGCTGGAAACCAGCCCTGTCCCCACTGCCTGACCACCCCAATAATGTCACCCGCGTTAATGAACCACCGCTGTAACCCCCCTCAAACCCACGTGAGGGGCACGGGGACCCCCAGCTCTGGCGACTGGGTGAGATACACGTGGGATGAGATGGGATTCACCCGGAAAGAGGGCAGAACCTCTCCCCGGGAGCAGAGCGAGGGGCTGGGGGCACACGGAGCTCCTTGTGCCGGGTAGGAGAAGTGTGTGTGTGGGGGGGGGATCCAGCGCTGCCCCCGCAGGAAACGGGGCTCGGGCAGTGCCACGGCGGCGGGGAAGTGGAATGCAAAGGGTGGCGGAAAGAAAAGTCGGCGGGTGCCGCTGACTCAAAGTTGCCCTTGGGGGGAGAGGAGGGGAATAGAAAAAGAAAGAGAAGAAAAAGGGGGAAAGAGAA
>NW_020957154.1:28175-46310 GCF_003031625.1 Empidonax traillii | reverse complement strand
GTTAAGATTAAGGTTAAGAAAAAAAAAGAAAAACAAGAAGAAAAATGAGCGAAAGAAAAAGAAGAAGATGAAGAAAAAGAAGAAATGGTAAGAAAAAAAGAAGAATAAGAAGACAAGGAAGAAGGATAAGAAGACAAGGAAGAAGAATAAAAAGATGAAGAGGAAGATAAAGAAAAAAAATAAGAAAAAGAAGAAGATAAAGAAAGAGATTAAGAAAAAGAGAATGAAAAAGAGAAAGAAGTAGAGATCACCTCGTGATGAGGAGCTGCACATGTGCTCCTCGGGCCCGGCACGGATGGTGGTCCCGCACATTCCGGGGTCCCTCCGAACACTCACAGACCCCTTTCCCCCTTTCTGTATCCCTAAAACTCCTCGGGAGCGAGACAGCCGCGGCCGTGTCGAGGGCCAGGCGGTTCCTGCCACTGACAAAAGCTGCAGCCGCATTAAAAACCACCTCGGTGCCACCGCGCTCCGGGCGTCCCAACGCCGAGCCCGGGGCTGGTCTGACCGCGGGGCAAGCCCCAGCCTGGGCGCTGCACCAGCCCGAGCTGCTGCAAGGAGCAGGGAGGAAAGAACCTGCCTTTTTTTAGTTGGTTTGGTGTTTTGTTTTTTTTTTTCTTTCTCTTTTTCTTTGCTCCATTCGGAGCCCTCGAGCCCCCGCTGGCAGCGCCGCAGCGAGCGCTGCTCGGCGCTTCACACGCTGCGCGGGGAAACCGCACGGCCCGGCCGGGCACGCCAGGGTGGGGGCAAGACCCGAAACCGCGCTCGCCTCGCCTTTATTTTTAAATCCCCCGGCGCTCGAGCTCCCGGGGCTGCTGCTCGGGCAGCACTCAGCTGCCCTGGGTTTGGTCACTGCGGTTTGGGAGGTGCCCCAAACCCCATTCTAAACCCTCCCCGGCCCACCCCAAAAGCTGGTGGGCACTGCGCCTTTCCCCCTTTGTACTTTTGTTTCTGGGCTCTCGGCGCGCCCCGAGGTTTGTCCCTGAGTGAACCCTCCCCTCAGGGGGCCGGGGGGGACACGGGGACACAGGGATGAAGCCAGGGGGCACAGCGGCACATCCAGGGTGTCACCTGGTGACACGGGGATGGAGGCACAGGGAGCGCGTCCGGGATGACCCCAGGCGGAAGGAAAACCTGGATGTCCAGGAGGGCAACCCCCCAGGCAGTTGTGCCTCTCCTACCTCCCCACCACCACCACCACCACTCCTGGCAGCGCATCGAGGTGGGGGCTGCGGCTTCCTGAGCCGCCTCCTCCCCCCGACGGCAGCGCCGTGACCGCAGGAGCCGCCACGGCCGCGTGGGAGATGGAGCAGTCCCTGCTGCACGGCTAGGTGGCACGGTGGGGTGGCGTGGATGCTGGACACGGCACAGGGACGTGGAATGGCTGCTGGAAATGGCATGGTGGCATGGCAGGGTAGCACGGCAGGGTGGCACGGCAATGCATGGCATGGCTGCGTGGCGATGCATGGCAGGGTGACACGGAATGGTGGCACAGCAAAGCACGAGGCAGTGACATGGCGCAGTGGCACGGCGTGACTGCTGGACACGGCACGGTGGCACAGAAATGGTGGCACAGAGACATGGCGTGGCAGCGTGGCACGGCTGCACAGCAGTGGGTGACACGGTGTGGTGGCACACCGATGCGTGGCACGGTGACATGACACACCCAGTTGTGTCCCCAAAGCTGTCCCATGTCCCCTTCAAAGGCAAAACCAGCTCCACACCCCCAGAGCCCTCCCAGTGTCCTCTCCGAAGGCAAGGCCATCCTCGTGTCCCCAAATGCAAAGAGAGTCCCTGCCCCCTGCAAAAGCAGCACTGAGTCCCCTTCAAATGCAAAGGCAGCCCTTATGTACCCCTAAAAGACAGGGTCACCCTCTGTGTGCCCCTGTGTGCCCCCAAATGCAGAGCCAGCCCTGGTTTCACAGCAGAGCCCCACGGCAGGAATTCCCCGGGCCCGCTGCAGTCGGGGCACCGGCGAGTCCTTGGGGGTTTCCAGAAATCCTGCCCTGGCTGAACCCCGAGAGCCGTGGGGGCCCAGGAAGGACGGGGACCCACACGGAAAACCAGTAGGAAATTATCTCTGGGGGAATGACTGGGGGTGGGATGGCGTGGCATGGGGTGGGGTGGCACGAGACGGTGTGTTGGAGCAGGGGCAGAGGGGCAGGAGAGGGTAAAAAAAGACACCAACAGGGTAAAATCCCAGTGCCTGAGCAAGTTCATCCCAGCATCACCATCTCCCACCCACCCTCAGCTCTCTCTGTGGGTCCACAGGAGGCTGCACCCCAAGGACACCCACGCTGAGGGACCAGCGTAGCCTGGAGAGATGAGGTACCTGCACCACCAGCAGGACGAGAGCGTGACCCCTGCCCTGCCCCAGAGCCCCCCAGCCCGGCAGATCCCTACTTTGGGGGACTCACATCCCCCTGGGGTCCCCATTTTGGGGCTCCCGTCCCCCTTGAGCCCCGCACTGGGGTTTTTCCTGTGTCTCAGCAGCACTGCTGGCCCTGCACACCAAGTTTTGCAAGAGCAGCTCGGGGTTGGGGGAAACGGATGTTTTGTGGCTCTGAGCTTGACGCCTCCACGGGCTGGGTTTGCCATGAGCCCCCCTGAGCACAGAGCAACCCACCCTCCCCATCCCCAGCACCTCTGCAGGGCCGTTGGAAGGGATGGAGCTGGGAAAAGAGCCCCAAAATGGCCTGGTTTCAGGCTGGGAGCCGGTGGCAGTGGGGCAGAGCTGGTGGGATTTCGGGGCTCACCCCATTCTCCAGACCCTCAGCACCAGGTCCTGATGCCGCCCCAGCACCCGCCACGACGGCTGGGGCAAGAGAGGAGGGAAGAACGGGAATTTCAGGCAGTGTTTCTGGAAGAACTGGGGGATGGTGTGCGAGAAACAGACATTTGGGGTGCCCTGCCACCCCCGCCACCCCCTCAGCCGGATCTGGGGACACGTCACCCGCTCCGTGCTTCGCTCCGAGCAGCCCCGAGCCCAGCGGGGGAAGCCAGGCCTGGGCAGGGCCGTGGCAAACCAAGCGGCCCTAACGTGTTTAGACTTCCAACACATTAAGCAGGTTGGTCTCAGCATCGAAGTGACACCATCTGTCTCGGCCGAGGGAGGGAAGGGGCGAGGGCGCTGCCGGCGGCCCCGGCGCTGGCCAGAAAGAGCCCCCCTGGGCGGAGGGATGGCAGCGGGAGGGGAAGGGGGGGAGTGTCAGCACGGCAGGAGGGGTTGGGGGAGTCTCTGCCAGCTGCTGAGCACTCAGTGAGGTGCTGCTCCCCTGCTTTCCCCTCGGCATAGATTTTCAGCAGCCCCTCAGGTGGCTGAAGCCCCATGTGCGGCCCTGCCGTGCTCCTGTTCCCCTCCTCACCCCGGCACGATCACACTGAGGCCCCCAAACTGCAGCCCAGGGCCTGGCTCCCCCCACCCATGTCACCCTGTGGGGTCAAAGGATGGGCTCAGCATTTTGGGCTCCCCTTGCTCCAAGTTGTGGCAACTCCACGGCCACACAGGGCCTGTGTCACACCGGGCCCCCTCCAGACCCCCCAGAGAGAGATGGGGGGAATTTCCATCCCCCAACCTTATCCAAGTCCTCCAACTCACACCCTGTGAACACCCCAGGCTGGATGCAGCACGGAGGGGGCAGAGGATGCCCAGCCATGGCATCACCAAGGGCGCTTTGGCACCCAGGACTTTGCCAAAATACTGCCCCTTCCCTGGGCACATGGGGGACACCCAGCCCCTACCTGCCCCATGGAGGAGGGGGGGTATTTCCAGCATGGAAATGAGTAGGGGGGGTGTCACCCACCCACCCACGGTGCCGTGGGATGGCTGTGGGCTCTCACTACTTGTTGCAGTGCCGAGCTCCAGATCCGGCCCGTGGGTTGAGGCCGGATAAACGCTGCCTCCAGGCCCCCAGAACTGGCACCATCTCTGCCAGCTTCCTGACATGGGGGGTCTGGACCCCCCTGTCCCACCCTGATACGGGTGGGGACACTCCCCAGCCCCCTTTCTCCTTCCAACAAGCCTCAACTTCCATAGAAAACAAGACCAGGGAAGTCTGTTCTGCTTTGCCCACACAGCAAGATGTCACCTCCTCAACCCACAAGGACAGGGGCCCCCCTCTTACACACCCCATCCCTCTACTGTACAGGCAAAGAGGGACCCCCAGATCCACAAACACCTCCCACACCTCCAGCCCTTTGGGGACACGAGGCAGAAACCTTCAGCCCCTCACTGTGCCCGGTCCATCCCATGGCCCCCCCCCGGCTGTCCCACCCCCCTCTCTGCACTGCTGTGCCCACCCTGCATCCCCCGTGCCTGTATCCTTTCCTACACCAGCCCCTCACCATCTCCGGGGTCTTTGCGGGTCCCACTGCAGCTTCTCTGTCCCAGTCCCCACCAGGCTCTCACCCCGATCTCCCACTGCTCCTCCTACAGTCCCCTGCCCCGGTCCCCTGCTCCGGTCCATCCCGGAGCACTCCGGTCCCCTCCAGTCCCTCCCAGTGCCCCGCCGGTCCCACCTCCCGGTGCCTCCCGGTTCCCGCCACTCCCCCGGCCCGGTACATCCCCTGGACTTCCCCCCGATCCCACCCGGTACCCCCGCTCACCTGCCCTGCTTGGTGATGATCATCTCGGTCTGGTGCTTGTGGAACTTGGCCCAGAGCGGGTAGTTGTTGAGCATCACCTGCACCTTCCCTGCCGCGCGGTACCCGGGCAGGGCGCAGAGCGGGGGGCACAGCGGGGCCCCCCCGCCGCCGAAACCGCCCTCGGGGCCCGCGTAACCCTCCACCGGGGCGGCGGGAGGCGGTGGCGCCCGGTAGGGCGGGCACGGCCCCAGGAACCTGCCGCCGAAGCCGCCGGGAGCGCCGTAAGGGAGCGGGGGGGCTCCCGGTTCCGCTGCCCCCCCATCACCGTAGTACGAGGCGGAGGCGTCCCGGGGGCCCGGCGGCTCCTTGGCGAAGGTGGTGGCGGCGCTGAGCATGGGGGCGGCGGGGCGGGGGGCTCCGGTGCCCGGCTCCAGCGCGCCCATGGACGGAGCGGGGGGCGCCGGCCCCGCTCAGCCCCTCATGGGGGTCCCCGGGACGCGGAGCCGGGCGCGGGTCAGCGCTGCCCGCCTCGCCGGGCTCCCGCCGCCCCCTCCATGCCCGCGGGGTCCCGGGGGGGGCTGCGACCCGCGGCGTCCCCGAAACGGCCAAGGGAAAAGGGGTTAAAAAAAACGAAGCCCGCAAAAAACAGCCCGAAACTCCCGGAAAGCCCCTAAAAGTGCCGTCGGGGGGCCGCCCTGCCCTTCTTCTGCTGCTGCTGCTGCTGCCGCCGGTGCCCTCACACGCTCCACCTGCCCATCCCCGTGGCACCCGCGCTTCTTATCCAAAGAAGCGGCTCCGCGACGGGAGCTCCGCCCTCCGCCCCCCTCCCCACCCCCACGGGGGCGGCTCCCACCGGGGCGGGCCGGGGACCACGCGGGGAGCGGGACACGCGGGGACACGCGGGAGGGGATGCGGGCCACGCTGGGGGGACGCCGGGCACGGGGGGAGTGGGGAGGTGGCAGGGGATGGGGGGGGCGTGGAGGGAACCGGGACTGTGGGACCGTGGGACGTTGGCAGGGGTGGGGACAGGGGAGGGGACAGGGACACTGTGGGGGCCCGCGGGGACAGGGAATGGAGTGACCAGGGGGGTCACCTTCCCACTCGTGTTTTGGGGCTCTGAGGGGACACAGGGACTGGTTATTTCGGGTCCCCATCAACACACTCTGGTGTCCCCACGGTCACTGGAGGGGTGGCACACCTGGGGACAGAGGCTTAAGGCTCGGCCCCTTGTACTTCCCCTTCCCCTCTGCTGGGTTTGGGGTGGTCCGAGTTCCCTGGGGAGCCTGGACAGGCCGTGCCCACCCCTGAGCCCATTCCCATTCCCATGCCCACCCCCCGTGTGCCCACCCCGAGGCCGGGCCTTCCTGGCACCTGCCCTTGACCCCACTGTGCCCGGGGAAGTCCCCGTGTCCCCTGGAGCAGTCACAGAGGCATTTGGCTCTGGAGTGGCCGCTTCCCCTGGCACATCCCCAGCTCAGCTCCCGTCAATACTTTCCATTCCCAGTGTGGCAGAGCTGGGAGGGTGGGGGACGGCGGGTGCCACCCCGTGCCCGTCGCTCCCGCACCGCCTGGAAGGATGGGGACACTGCCACCCACCCATGTGTCCCCTCCTGGGGTCTGGGCTCCTTCCCAACATCTGCAGGACCCCTCTGGAGCTGGGGTTGGGAAGGGGAGAAAGGGGGACGTGGGTGTCTACCAAACCCACACCTAAATCCCTTGGGATCCGGGGTCACAGGTGATGGTGCTGCCCAGAGGCAGCGGGAGCTGATGGGGACAGGGATGGGGACAGGAATAGGGCTGGGGATGGGGACAAGGATGAGGGCAGGAATGGGGACAGCTCTGTTTCCCCCAGGGAGTGCTCCAGCTACAGGGCAGGAGGAAATGGGGAGTTAAGGATGCACGGGGTGGCCGTGGGGGGTGGATGGACAGAAGGACCCACATCCCCACAGTGACTCAGGCCCAGGCAGGCCCGGGGGGTCTCGGGGGTCTTGCAGGGGGTTGTGTATTGGCCCAGCAGACACAACTTAGCAGCCATTGGGGCCAGCTTTTTCACCACTGGCATCTCTCTGAGGGGTCCTGCCCTTCAATCTCTATGCAAAGCCCCCCCTGCTGACCCCCAGCACCCCCCTCCACAACACCTTTCCGGCTCCCTGCCAGCTCTTCCCAACCCTTAATCCCCTGGGAGTTACTGAGGGAGAGGCCTGGTGGGGGCTGAGGGGCTTATCAGTGGGGACAACATCCCCCCCTTTCAGCTGCCCTCACCTCCCTGGGCACCCCCAGCCTGCCAGGGCACTGCCAACCTCTCCCAACCCATCCAACAGGAGTCCCCTCACGCCGAGTTCCCCAGCCAGAAAAAGAAGGAAAACAAGGAAATTTCCAGATTTTTTTTTTTTTCCCCCAGAGGAAAAACAAAGGCCAGAGGGGGGTTATGGGTTGGGAGGGGGAAGCGACTCATTAACGGGGTTTGGGGGGGGGGAAGCAAGTGCTGCAGCTCATGTGCTCCCTGACGTCACGACGTGCTAATTCATTCCTGTTATACCATCGCCGGCGAGGATAAATTCACAGGGACACCCCCCCCCGCTGTGGGATCAGCCAGCACGGCCACCCAGATGGGTGTCAGGCTGTCCCCACTGCCCCCACAGTTGGGGACCTGCCACCTCCACCCCACGTGCCCCTGGCCCTGGTGGTGCCAGTCCTGGGTGGTGCTGCCAGCGGGGCCTGCCCGGGTGGTGGGGGAAGGAGCGTGGCCCTGTCCCCAGGATGTCATGCCCTTGAGCGTCCCCCCTGCCAGGGTAAAGTGACACCAGGGACACTGGGAGACAGGGCAGGACTCCTGGGGAGGTGGCTGTCACAAGTGTCCCCTCGCTCAGGGCCGGGAGGGACAGGGAACCGTGTCCTGACCGTCACCTTGAACAGCCTCCAACAGCCCCGCTGGTCGGGGCAAGGATGCTCCAGGACATCCCAGACACCTCTGGGACATGGACAGTCCCTGAGCCAAGCGGCCTGAGCTCACCCCTCCCCAGCCAGGGGGATTTGGGGTCCGACCCACCCCCCCTGCAGCAACTCCACAGCAGCAAAGCCGGCCGGGCCTCCCCACCAGCAGGGCCCTTCCTGGGGGGCAGGAGCGCCGGGCCTTCCGTGGGGACAAATTCCCCCTCCAAGAGGTGTACCTCAATGTCCCCTTCCACAGGCAGCTGATGCCACGCTCCACTTGGGACATCCGAGCGTCTCCGAGCGCGTGGGGCCAGCGGGGGCCGAGGGGCAGCTTCGTGTGCCCACCGTGCCCGGTCCCTCCCGGCCACCCCTCTGGTTTCCGGCACTCACCCAACTCTATCGCCCACAGAGGGGACGGGAGGAAGTGGCTCCGCGGCAGGATGTGCCCCGGGGCTGGGGACACACTTGTCACCTCACAGGCCACATCCCTCCCAAAGCAGCCGCGTCCCTCCCGTGCCCATCCCCGGCAGGATTCCCAGGCTCCCCAGGATCCTTGAGACAAGGCCTGTGCCTCAGTTCCTGCTCCTGCAGCTGCAAGATGGAATATCCTCATCCCTGGGGTCTCCAGCGCTGGTACAAGAGGGGAGTTGGAACCTTCATTGGGGGAATTGTCCTGGACAGCCCCTGCTCCATGTCACCATCCTGCATCCCACTGCTCCTGGGCATCATCCTGCTGGCCCCGGGACTGAATTCCCAGCAGAGACACTGGGCAGGAGCCCAGGGTGCAAGGCTGATGTCCCCAAACTGCCCCCAAGCTCTGGTGTCCCTACACCTCCCTCTAGCCCAGGCCCCAGGCAGGTACCGGCCCTGCTGGGGAAGGATGAGGCAGGAATTTGGCTTCTGGGGACCGAGGGGAAACTTTTGGGGGTAGTTTTCTTAGTAAATGGCATTGTTCCTGTTTTCATTCTTAAAATGAGCACGAGGGCACCGGGCACCCACGGGGACTAAATTTGGGCCCAGGAAAAACCAAAAATACTCCCCCCACCCCGGAGGAATTTGCATCTCGCTGCTGCTCGAAGGCAGCGGTTCAGGGAGCCATGAATGCAAACCACAGCGCTCCCGGGCCGGGCCAGCCACCTGCCACCCACCCGGGGGACCCCCGGCCAGGGGACACATCCGCCACCCCCCTGCAGCCACCCCCGGCCGGGAAGGAGCCACATCCCTGGTGGTCCCCCCCATCGCTGTGCCCCAGAGTGGAGTGATGCTGGTGAGCCCCCCCAGTAAACCTGCAGGCTCCCACCCTGCAGAAGCCCCCTTATAGCCCACCATTAAGGCACCCCAAGCACCTTGTCTCCCCTCCCAAAAAACGTGGCCAGGTCCCCCCGTCACCAGCAGTGTCCTCTGAGTCAGAGCGGGGGGGGGGGATAAATCGAGTCACGGGCGGTGGGGAGTGGGGAGCAGGCAGAGCTTTGGGGTTTGGGGGACTCAACCCCCGCCGTGGAGGGTCCCAAACCCTGTCCCCCCATGTCGCAGCTCCTCAACCCGCGCCCCGGCACTGTCACCCTCCTCCTTCCTGCCCCAAACCGCCCGGCGCTGGCAGAGGCTGCCACGCTCCACCCCGGGCAGCCCCACTTTGGGGGAGCCCCACGGGGGGCCCGCAGGGAAGGAAGAGAGCCGGGGGGGGTCATGGCGATCACTTTCCCCGAACCCCCTCCCCAGCTGGTGGGACGATTCCCGAGCAGTTCCTGGAGGATGCTCAGCACCTCCGACTGCAGGACCCCGTGGAAGGGGGGCACGCAGGGCTGTCAGGGGTGGGCTGCCAGGGCCAGGTCTGGGCCAGTCGGGGGTGACAAGTCGATGGCAGCTCCGGGGGGGGCCCAGCGGCCGCGGGGGGGGGGGGGGGGGGGGGGGGGAGGGCGAGCAGACGGCTCCTTAATCTCGGGGAAGGAAGCAGCTCTGGTTACGGAGCTGCCCTCGGTGTAAAAGGAGAGCGACAGGAAGAAAAGTCATTAACATCGTTCCAGCCGCTGCCATCCAAAACCCTCCTGGTGCTGAGCCCCGCACCGCCAGCACCCGTGCCCCCCGTGCCCCGGTGCCCCCCGTGCCCCCCGTGCCCCCCGTGTCCCCTGTACCGCTGCCACCCCCCCCACCCCGGCCCTGGAGTTGGGTGGCACGGGGGGTCCCGCCAAGAGATCGCTCCTAGCCCCCTCCCTGGGGTGGTCCCACTCGAAGCCCCAACACCCGGAGAGCCGGGACTCTGGTGGCAGGTCACTGATCCCACCCGCGGGACCCACCCTGTCCCCCGCAGACCGACCCGCGGTTTGGCTCTGCACCCTCCTCCTCTTCCTCGCCCCGGCCTTGAGAGCCTGCGTGGGAGGTGGCAGCGTGAGCGGGGCAGCTTCCCCCCCGTGTCCCTGCCTCGGTGTCACCGCGTCCGGGCTGTCACCGTGCCCGGGGTGCCACCGTGCCCCCCGTGCGTGGGGCAGAAGCCCCAGGGGGGGGGATCGGTGGCCGCGTGGGTGTGCAGAAGGGCTGGGGGGTGTGCAAGGGAACGTGTATGTGAGTGAGGGGACACGCGAGGGGACTGCTGTGGTTGGGTGGGCGTGCAAGGACGCAGCTGTGCCCGTGCCCCACATGTGCTCCTCAGGCCCCCACCGTGCGCACGGGGGGTCCGCGGGGACCCCCCCGCCAGCACCCGCCGGGCCGGGGGGAGTCCGTTTCACCCCCTGCCGCCGTCCCCGGCCCCTCGCCCCGCTCCTGTACGAGGAGATTTGCTTCAGCGGGAGCCAGATCCTCGCCGAAGAGCCGCGGCTCCCTGGGGAGCGCCGGGGGGCTGCAGCCCCTGTCCGGCCGGCTTAGCGTGACGGGGGCGCGGGGGGCTCGGGGCTGGCGCCCCCGGCCCTTCCTCTTCGTCAGCGGGAGGCGAAGGCCGGGGAGTGATGTGCGCTGCCCGGGCGGGGGGACGGCGGGCGAGACACGGGCTACAGCTTCTGACAACACGCGGCCCCCGCGGGCACACGCGTGTGCGGGATCGCCCGCCACGCTGCCATCGCCCTCCCGAGAGCCCCCCCCCCCCCATCCCAAGTAGGGGATCCGACCAGGGAAGGGGTCCCGAGGGCTCGGGGACATGGGTGACGCGGGGACATGGGGGGCCGGACCCCTCTGGGATGGGGATGAGGATGCTCCTGCCCGGCGGAGGAGATGGAGATGCTGATCCTGCCCCACGGGGGCCGATCCTTCCCCACTGGGATCGATCCTGCTCCACAAGCGACAATTCTGCCCTGTTAGGTGCCACCCTGTCCCACAGCATCCCATCCAGGTCTGGAAAGTCCTGTCACGCAGGACCCTTTCCCATTCCATAGACTCAAATCCTGCAGAGTCCCATCCTCCCCCGCAGGGGTTGATCCTGCCCCATAGAGTCGATTCCTGCTTTCCAGCCCCCCATCCTGCCCTCTAGGAATCAGTGCTGTCCTATAGGGTCTCATCCCACTCCACAGGTGCTGTAGGGTCCTGTCCATGTAGGGTCTCATCCTGACCCCTTGGGTCCCGTCCCACCCCATGGGGTCCCATCCCACTCTGCAGGGTCTCATCCTGCTCTTTGGGGGTTGATCATCAGCCATGAGGTCCCATTCTGCCCCATAGGGTCCCATCCTGCTCCAAGGCTTCCCATCCTGTCCTGCATGGTCCTAAACTACCCCGTAGGGTCCCATCCTGCTCTGTGGGCACTGAGCATCCCCAGTAGGGTCCAACCCCCCCCCCGTGGGTTCCAGTCCTGTCCCATGGGGTCCCATCCTGTCCCATGCAGTCCTGCAGCCTCAAACGTGTCTCTGGAGGGTCCGATCCTGCCCTGGGGGGCGGCGCGGGCTGGGGGAGGCAGCTGGAGGCAGGACAGCGGCGGGGACGGACACTCACCGCGTGCCAAACGGCAGAGCCGGGAGTTAAAAATACCCGTGGGGGCCCTGCCGACGGAAGTGGAGGTGTCGGCACCGGCTGCTCGGGGCCGGGGGGGGGCCATGCTCGGGTGTCCCGGCCCCCGCCGGGGACCCTCGTACCCAGCACCGGGACCCCACAGCGAGGTGGGCGGCAGCAGCGGCCGCTGGGTCCCGGCACCCCCAAAAGCACGGGGCAGGAGGAGCAGCCCCGTCCCCCACCCCGGGGTGTGGGGGGGGAAGGGGGGGCACCCCCAGCCCGGCGTGCGCCCCCCGCCACGGCCGCGGCACCACCGAAGGACCTTCGGGAAATGCAAAGTGACAAATGAGGCCCCGCGCGCGTTAATTGATGTGACACGGGGCTGACACCGCGCTCGCACCCGGGGAACAGGGAAGGGAAGGGCGGGTTGGAGGGGGGGGCTGGGGGGGAAATAATTCCAATCAAATGTTAAAAATAGGTCACGGGGAAGGAGCCGGAGCCGGTTTCATTTCAGCCGCGGGTTAAAAGGAGCCGCCCGCGGGTCCGGCGGCACCGTGTGAGCCCGGGCGGCAGCGGCGGGGGGGTTGAAAATGAGGGAGGGGTGCGATGGAGACGATGGGGGTGGGATGTGCCATCCACCCCAGCCCCAAACCCCACTTGCCTGAGGCTCTGCTGACCAAACAGGGCCAGATTTGTGCCCAGGACGCCGCCGCGGCGGCCCTGGAGGGCTTTGGGACACCCGCAGTTTTCCAGTGGGAAGCGGCGGGAGCGCCGGGCCGTGACCCCAGGAGGGTGTCCCGGTGCCGGGGTGGCCTCTCCGGCCGCAGCCGCGGTGCCGGCGGGTCACGGGGAGTTCAGGCTGCCGGCGCGGGTGTCGATGGCCCGCGGGCGCCCGCCGGGTGCTGCGTTTTGGGCCACCGGCCAGCGCGGGGCCACCCGCGGGTCGTGTCCATCACGGCCCCACGCGTCCCCGTGGCCGCGGTGACCCGCAGCGACAGCCGAGGAGCAGCTCCCTGCGGACACATCTGGCCACCACCGCGTCGTCCCCGAGAGCCACTCAGGGACCCCAAGAGCCACTCAGGGACCAGCATGACGGAGCATCACTCCCTGCATCCCACCCTGGTGGCAAGCGGGGGCAGGGGGTGCCAGGGCGCGGGGGGGGATTTGGGGAGAGCGGGGGTGTTGCCTTCCACCAGACCCCCCTGTGGATGCTCGATCCGGGTGACCCCGAGTTTAACCCCACTTACGGCGCCGGCAGACGCTGCCCCCGACGCAGATGGGTTGTGACAGCCGAGAAGTCCCCCCCGGCAGGCGCTGGCGAGGCGCTGGCCGCGGCAGTGGGGAGGGGGGGGTGCGAGCCCCGTGTCGCGGCGCGTTGGCTCCGTCACCTCCCCGCAGCGAGACGGCGGGTCCCGAGCGCGGGGCCGGGGTCGGGCCGGCAGCTCGAGGGTCCCCGGGGGGCCCGGTGGCACTTGTCTCTCCGCAGCAGCCGTGATGGCGCTGGGCACATGGCAGCCGGGGCTCTGTGTGTTTGTGTCCCCCCGCTGTCATTTGAGGCCGCGGCCCCCCCTCCTCCCCCCCGATGGTTGGGAACGGGGAGGGGGGTCACCGCAGATGGATGGGAAAGAGATGATCCCATCGCGGGGATGAGGGAGGACACTGGGGTGGTTTGTCCGGGAGGGGACGTGGCACATCCTGGGTGTGAAGGGTTGGAGGTCCCTGTCACTACAGCCCCCCCGACCCCTCCTCAAGGCGGTGGGGAGGGCGAGGCACGTGCGAAAACCTTGTGTCTCTCCAGCAGCAGCATCTGCGAGAGGTCAGGCAGCTGCCGGCACACGTGTGGGACGGGGACAGCAGCCAGCGGGGACGGGGCTGGCAGGGGAGGGACAGGGTGACAGGCGGCTGCTGCTGCAGGGCAGGAGAGCCGGGTATCCCGGGGCCAGAGGGATGCAGGGAACTGGTGCCCGAGGTGGATTCAGGTACCTGGGGACCATGAGGGCACCCTGGAGTGATGCTGGCACTGGGTGTCCGGTTGGACACAGGGATGATGTTGGCACCAGGAGCTCTGTTGGGTGCGGGTATCCAGGATACCTGGGGTGATGTGGGCACCCTGGGGTGATGTGGGAGAAGCTGAGGTGCAGCAGCACCGTCTCCTTTTGCAGAAAACGCAGCCCAAGAGCCGAAGCACGGGGCCAAAGCGCTTGTTCCAAGGGATGGGCAGAGCCCCCGGTGCCAGTCGGGGTCCCTCCCCCCCAAGGCATCCCCTCCATTTCTTATAAACGCCTCTGGCACGGCTCCGCCGTGACACGGCAGCTCTGGGGCTTTGTGGTTAAACCCCAGGGCTCCGGCTTTGACTCACACCCGATCCCCCGCGCTGAGGGGCCTTTCGGGGCGCCCACGGCTGGAAAGAAACGCTCACCCCGGCAGGAGAGCCGGGCGCTTCCTCGCACAGCCGTTTCCTATAAACCGAGGGACCCGGGCAGGAGCTGCCACCGCGGCCCCGGAGCCAGGTCGGGAGTCCCCTGGAGCCCTCCTGGATCCGGGAGGGGCAATGGGAATTACTCTGCCCTGCTTTGGGAGGATCGACTGGGGAGTGCAGGTGACCCTCTTCGGTGGACAAAGTTGGAAGGACAAACAGCCAGGGAAAGACAGGAGCATAAACTTAACAGGAGTCAGAGAATCCCCTACGTGCATCCAGAGGGACCAGGCCACTCATTCCTGCACGGAGCTGGCTCCAAACTCCCAGGGATGGAGTAGGGGCATCCCTGGTCCCCTCTCCTCCCTCAGCCCAGCACCTCCCTACAGGGGAAAGAGGGGCCCGAGCAGTGAGAATTGTTTCGTTTTTCCCCTAAATGATAAAAACACCAAGAAAAGGGGAAAAAAAACCCAACACCAAAAAACCAACAAACCTGAAAGCTGGAAAAAGAAACCTTAAACCTGCCCAGAATAAGAGGGGGTTTTGGTGGGAAAAACAGTAACATTAAAGAAGGCTGTCACTTAGGAAATGGTGAGGTGTGACCCACCAGCACGGGGACATGGGGGACACTGGGGACATGGACACAGAGGGCAGTGGGGGCACAGCGGGGTGGGAAGGGGGCAGCCCGGGGCACCACCAGCACCCCGACCCCTCCCAGCACCGCAACAAGGAGCAGGGCAGCCCCCAGGCAGCGGATTTGGGGTGCCGGGACCCCCCTAAACTCGCGCGAGCCTCATGGGGACACATCTGCACCGAGTGACACTTGTCCTGGATCTCCTCCCGCCCGGCCCGGGAGCCGGGGAAGGGACGGCGGTTTCGGGGGGCCTGGGGGGTCCCCGCGGCCCGGGGGGAGCCCGGCAGCCTCCTGAGTCAGCGGCACCGCCCCCGGGGGGAAGCGGCTCCGGGAGGGTGCCGGGATGAGTAACGGCCCCGCCGTTTGACATTTATCACGTGATTTCAAAAAAGAGAGAGAGAACCCCGGGGTGGGGACCGGGCACCCCCCCGACCGCAGCCAGGTCCCTCCTCCGCCCCCGACCCGGTGCGGTTCCAGTCCCGGCCGCTGGACGGGAGGAGAAGGAGCCCGGTCAGAGCTGATGCCACCCCAGGATCCGTCCCCTCCTGGTGACTTTTGGGACCCTTCCCTGCAGCATCACCGCGTCCCCCCCGGCTCAGCCCCGCGGCTCCGGGCACTGGCGCTGCCCGCCCGAGGGGCCGGGTCCTGCCCTTCCTCCCCCTGCCCTGGCACAGGCGGAGATGAGGCGGCGATAAGGCGGCGGCACCGAGCCTATCTCCTTCACACCATCGGCCCGCAGCACTGGGAACCGGCTTCGCACCCTGCTCGGGGCTGGGCTGGGCTCAGGGGGCCGGCACAGACCCCCCCGCCCCCGCCTCTCGCAGCCTGCCCGGGCAGGGCGGGCAGAGAACGGGTGCAGCTCATCCCACGGGTGTTCCCTGCCGGAGCCAGCAGGTGGGATTTTCCACGAGAGGCCGAGTCGGGGGTTGTTTCAGCGCCGGGGTCGTGCGCCCTCAGCCCCACGGGGTGTAAAAATCCCCACAGGGCAGCCCCGGACCCTCAGCCCGCTGGTGGGGAGGCTGTAGGACCTACAAGAACACAGAGAAGGGGATCTTGGCGGTGCTACCCCAGCCGTGGTACCCATGGGGGGGGAGGGATGGGGGTCCATAGGGAAGACCCTTCCCCCAGGATATCCAGGAGGATCCCACTGGACCCCCAAGCTCTGCAAGGGGAGCCACCCCTCATTGGCTGTGCCAGACCCAGGCTCACCCCCTTCCCCATCCCCATCCCCGGGGGGGCCACATGCAGCCTGGACCCCCCTCCCCTTCCCCAGGGCCCCAAAGAGAGGAGATGGCTTCGCCCCCTCCGTGGCATTTTGGGCGCTGGAAAGGTTTTATTGGGGTCGGTGGCATCGCAGCGGGGGCGGGTCCCTCTGCCCGGTGGGTCCCGGGGCAGGGGGGGGGTCGCACCCGGTCGAGCCCCCGGGGGTGCGGGGGGGGGGGGGATGTGCGCTGTGACACGGGGGGGACATGCAGCGCAGAGCGGCTCAGTGAGGGGGGGACAGTGCTGCGGACCCCCCTCTCCCGGCGGCGTTGAGGTAGATTGAACGTGGGGGGACGGGGTGGGGGGCTCAGGGTGAGCAGCCGCCTGCAGCCCCCCGGCCAAAGCAGGGGGGTCTGAGGGGGGATGAGGGGGGCTGCTGGGGGGCTGCGCTGTCCCCACGCCGGGGGGGAGGTGTCAGGAAGAGCCCCCAGGGCCACGGAGCCCAGTGTAATGTGGGGAGAGGGGTCCTTGCTGCATCCCGGGGTTCATTTCTCAGCAGCATCTTTAGGGGGAGGGGGAGAAACTGAGGGGAGGGGGTGCTTTTAGTGTAAAAGGTGCTTGAACTGGTGGGATGAGGAGAGCGGGACTGAGAACAAGCAGCTGCCCCTCCCTCCTGCCCCCCCAAACCCCAGCTCTGATCCCAGGAGCAGGGGAAAGGGCAGCCCCTTCCCCTCACCCACTTCCTGGGGGCCGGATCCAGGACCCGGCCCCTCGGATCCTCCCTGAGATCAAGCAGCGACACCCGAGGGTGCAGAGGACACCCAAGGGCACAGACAGGTCCCCTCCAGCCACCATCTGGGATGGCGTGATCCTGGCACCCCAATTCCAGCATCCAAACCTGGCACGGATGCAGGGACGGGGCGAGGAACCCACTTACAGGGGGCTGGGGGGTTCTGGGGGGCTCCGGGGTTGGGGGGGGGGGCTCAGTCTTTCTGTAGCTACTGAAGACTTGGAGGTATTTCGGGAGCCTTGGAGCTCCTGGAGTGTTCTCATGCAGCATCCAAAGGTCGGGAAGGGACAGGGGGAAGGCTCAGATCTTGCTGTTCTCCAGGTGGGAGTCGATGTGCTTCACCAGGGCGTCATCCGGGTACCCGATGGGGAAGGCCAGCTGGCACAGGGGGCAGCTCCTCACCTCCGAGTCCACCGTCTCCAGCAGCAGCTGTGGGGGGGCACAGGGGTGGTGCTGAGACCCCCAGGGTGGCCACATCCCGCTCCCCCCCTCCATCTCCTCCCTGGAACATTCCAGGCGCCGGGACCGAGGCGGGTGGAATCCGAGGCCTGTGGGGTGGGTTGATGCTTCCCGCCCTACAACCACCCCCTCCCCACAACACCCCCCTAGGGGGGGTGAGGGGCCTGGGGGTGCCACTCACGTTGATGGAGGGCCAGGACTGGGCGTGCTCTGCCCGGGCGTAGGCGGCAGCCGTGCGGTGCAGGGCGTCGGCGTCGGGCGCGGGGAAGCCGGCGCAGAAGGAGGCGCAGCGGATGGCGCCGGCCTCGGGGCTGGGGGGGCTGGGCAGGGCCCACTCCTCCTCGTCCGACGACTGCTTCTCGAAGCGCACGTGCTCCTCGAAGGGCTCGTGGGCGCTCAGGGGGGCCCCCGCGCCCCCCAGGTACACCTCCCCATAGGGCCGGTGCTTGGGCAGCGTGGAGGCCTCGGGCTGCAGCCAGGGCGAGCGGCTCTGCTGGTACAGGGCCACGTTGGTCACCTCCGAGTAGCTGCGGCGGCCCTGGAAGCCGGCTTTGATGTGGCGGCTGGAGGGTTTGGCGTAGCCCAGCTCCATCCTCTCGCCGGGCAGGCGGTGCGGGGACGCCGAGGCGGGGGACGGGCAGGGCGGTGGCGGCGCTGGGGACCGGCGCTGCTGGGCGGGGGACTGGCTGGAGGGGGGCACGGGGGAGCGGCGCTGCTGGGCGGGGGACTGGCAGGGGCCAGGGGCTGGCGAGCGGCGCTGCTGGGCCGGCGACTGGCAGGGGGGACCAGGCGAGCGGCGCTGCAGGGCGGGGGATTGGCACTGGGAGCGCCCCGGCGGGGCGGGAGAGGGGCACTGAGGGGCAGGAGAGCGGCGCTGCTGGGCCGGGGAGTGGCACTGGGACAGCGGGGAGTGGCACTGGGACAGCGGGGAGTGGCACTGGGACAGCGGGGAGTGGCGCTGGCCTGGAAAAGGAAAACACACACAAACCCCCCAGGTTAGCTCGGTGGTGGGGAAAACATCCCTCGGCATCCCCGATGGAGGGGGGATGTGGCTGTGGGGACCACCAGAGGGAGGGGTGTGTCTGGGGTGGGACAATCCTTGGGGGGGGATGCTTTTGGAGGGGGATGCACCCAAGGATGGATGCTCCCAGGCATGGGTGCTCCCAGGTATGGATTGTCCCACGTATGGATGCCCTTGGGGTGGGA
>NW_020957154.1:17800-28103 GCF_003031625.1 Empidonax traillii | reverse complement strand
TTTTCACACCAAAAGAGTGGCGGAGAGGAGCAGGTGACAAAAACGAGCTGACTCGACAAGATCAGAGCGCTGAGTGAAAGGCTGAGCCCGGGGAAGGGGGGAAGGTGCCTTCGGGGCAAGGGTGTGCCTCAGTTTCCCCTTCCCAGCCTGGGGAATTTGGGCCTAAGGTGGGATTGGGAATTCTGTTTCCCCGGGGAGGGTGGGTGTTTCGGGAAGGGGGACAGGGAGAGGGGATAAAATAAGGGGTGAGCTCAGCTCTCCCAGGTACAGGAGGCTGCACTTTATGGAAATAAAGTGAATTATGGTGGGGAAGGGTGGGGAGGGGTATGGAGGGGACCCCCCCACCCCGGGATGTGCAGCAGAGAGATGAGCAGCTCCCAGGGATGCCAGTGTGGATCCCCACACACTGATTTATGCCAGGAAGACAAGAAACAGCAAAAAACATCCAACACCTCTGGAAAAGGAGGGGGAACCCCCCCCCCCAAGCCAGCACCTCAGCACCTTCCCAGCCCCGAGTGTCACCTTTGATCCATCCACAGCTCAGCACAGGCTGCCTGGGGGGGGCTCAGTGCCAGCTTGGTGCGTCCTGCCTGGTCTCACAGTGTGGGGGGGACACGGGGGTGCGAAGTCCCCCTGCCACGTCCCGGGGTGGGCACAGGGAATGGAGGGAGCTGCCGAATCACACCGGCCACAGGCGGCTGATTTCAGGGCAAGTGGTCGCTGATGCCACTGTCAGCCCCCAGGGGGTCTGGTCACAGCCCCATCTCCCCTCAGCTCTTCCCAGATTTGGGGTGACTTGACCCAAACCCCCCCAAACCTGAGAAGCTCAGCCCTTGCCTGGCACCACACGGCACCCAGGGGTGCCCGGATGGAGCACAGTAGGGTTTGGCACTGGGGAAGGGGGAGCCAGTGGCTCCAGGTAAGCTGGGAATGATCCTGGCACTGCCCAGGGCAGATGGGTTGGAGTACGATTGGCATGGATTGGTGCCGTGGGAATGGCATGGATTGGTGCCATAGGGATAGCATGGATTGGTGCCAGCTGGTGATGCCCAGTGCCACACAGCTGGCACAGCTGGGTGCCCTGTGGTTGGCGTGGGTTGGTGTCATATGGTTGGCACGGACCGGTGCCGTGGGGATGGCGTGGGTCGGTGCCAGGGTGTGGCTCAGGTTGGCGCTGTTCGGTGACAGCCGGTGATCCTCGGTGCAGCCACGAGCCGTCAGTGCCCTCTGGAGGCAGCTCCGAGGTGGCACCGGGCACAGGACACACCGTGTGGCACCAGACACCCCCAACCCAGGGACCTGCTCAGCTCCAAATTCCCGGGGCACAGCGAACTGATTTTGGGGGGCAGGATCCCACCTGCTGCAGTACCTCAACGTGGGGAACCCTCAGGGAGCCCTCCCAGAGCGGGTCCTGTCCCCACCCTGGGTGTGACGCCCCACAGACTGTCCCCATGTGCCCCCACCCCTGCCCACCAGAGTGGGGACCCCCCAGCACAGCCCAGCACTTACTGGTCGTCGCCCACCTTCTTCACCCAGGCCATGTCCCGCTCCGACTGCTCCTGGGGACAGCAGACACCCCGTCAGCACCCAGACCCCCACCCTGCAGGGCAGGGGGTGTCCCCACACGGCCTGACCCCCCCCGTACCTGCTCCCGGCTGTCCTGCAGGTGCTTCAGCTCCGCCTGCAGCCTCTCGCACTCGGCCTTGAGGTGCTCCTCGCGGTGCTGGGCGCGCTGGTTCTCCTGCCGGGCCGCCTCCAGCTCTGCCTCCAGCCTGCCCTGAGCCTCCAGCCTGCCCTGAGCCTCCAGCCTGCCCTGAGCCTCCAGCCCCCGGCTCTGCCAGCCCCCGGCACGCTCCAGCACTGCGGGTACCAAACAGAATCAGCCCCGGCCCTGCCCCAGCCAGGGGGGTGTGGGGGGGCCCGGTGGGTGGGGAGGGGGCTGCTCACCGTGGCTCAGCCCGGGGTTGGGGTGCAGGCTGATGAAAGGCACCTCCTGGCCGGGCAGGGGGGTGCCCAGCCCCGGGAAGGTGCTGCCATCGCGCTGCCGCAGCTGCTGCTCCAGGCTCCGGATGCGGCTCAGGTGAGTCTCCACCAGCGCCCGCTGCCCGGGCAGGGGACAGGGATGAGCTGAGCCCCCTTCTCTGGGGCTCACCCTGCCCCAAACCCAGCCTTTGGGGTCCCCGTGGTGCTGGGAGGGGAACTGTCCCAGCTCAGATGAGGGTGGTGTGGTGGGGGTGGCCCTTCAGCTGGCAGGGCCTCATCTGGACGGGAGAGGGGAGCCAGGGAAGCCCACCCAATCCTGGAAACAGGACTGGCACCACACTTGGCAGGGTTGGCGAGGGAAGATGGGTAAAGCTGAGCCACGTGCATCCCTATGATCCCCAACAAACGGGGCCAAGCAGCCACGGTCCCCCCAGCCCTGCATCCCCTGGGATGGAGATGCCATCAGCCCTGCTGCTGCCACGGGGAGGGGAAGGGCACCCCGACGTCCCCAGACCCCAGGGGGCCATCACCCACCATCTCTCCCAGCTCGGTCTCCAGGTCAGCCTTCTCCACACACAGCTTCTCGTACGCCTGGATCATCTCCTCCAGCTGCTCCTCCCGCTCTTTGCTCTTCTGCAGCTGCCAGGGGAGCAGTGGGGGGTGGGTGGGCAGCTCGGGGACCCCCCGATCCCCCCCCCATCCCTGCCATCCCCGCTCACCTCGTGCTGGAACTGGTTGAGCTGCTGCTGCAGCGACGCCTTCTCGCTCTTGAGCAGCGACGTCTCCTTGGCCTCGTAGAGGGAGAAGATGTGCTCCTCCCCGAACTCGCCGATCAGGGGGTACTGCGGCCGCGGGGCAGGGGGTCAGCGGGGCCCCCCCCGGCCCCACAACCCCCCCCCGGCCCCTCCCAACCCCTCACCTTGACCTCGTACATCTTGAGGCGGCGCTTGAGCGTGGAGTTCTCCCTCTCCAGCCCCGTGAGCCGGTTCTTGATGTCGTCGTAGGCGGTGATGAGGGCGAAGTGCGAGGCCGAGCACATCTCCCCGGACAGGTCGGTGTTGGGGCTGTCCAGCCAGTCCTCGTCCGGCCCCAGCGCCTCCTGCGTCAGGATGCTGATGTCGTCCTCGAACATGGAGTCCATGTCCTGCCTGGGGGGACACGGCACGGACAGACGGACACACAGACACCGCTGATCCCGGGGCAGGGATGGACCTGGTTGGGGGCAGCCCCCGGAGCTGTGGGGACAGGGGGGTGGGATCCAGGATGGATGAGCACAGGTGGGGCCTGGGGACAGAGTGGGGCTCGAGGGAGCTCAGCGTGTCCCAAAAACAACGGGTGATGGAGGAGGGACAATCCCAGGAGCTGCCACAGCAACGGCCTCTGTCCCCACCAGGGACAGGAGGGACAGGGGTCCTGACACCCCCCGAGCCCCCCCATCACTGCTGGGGACGAGGGTGAGAGCAGAGCCCATCCCCAGCAGAGCACCCAGGCAGGGGGGACACGGTGACTTTCCCCCCCATCCCCTCGGGGAGCGAGCACCAGAAATAGCGTCCGGTGCCGCTGCCTCCCGCCCTGTGCCGCACGAGAGCTGCTTCCCGGCCTCCCACGCCTCGGTGCCGGCACAGCCCGCGCCGTGCCCTATATATCGGCACTGCTCTCACCCCCTGGGGCCCACCTGCCCCCCTGCACCACCCAGGGGGATCCCCCCCACCCGGCCACAGAGCCCACCCCCCAGACGAGGATTTTGGGTGGAGGGGGATCCCAAATCCGCCGCCTCCGGTGGTTCCCAGGATGTCTGGCAGAGCAGTCCCGGTGGGAACAGCGTCTCGAGGTGGTGAGGTGGCGGTGCCCAGGGTGCTGAGCCCCACGTGGTGCCCCAGCACTGCCCCCTGTCCCACCCAGGGACCCCACAGACACGGGGGTGGCCGCCGGGCAGGCACAGCCCCGCCGGCTCAGCAGACATCTGGGAGCCACAGCCGCACAAATAATTCATAGCACAAAGCTGGGAGAGGGAGGAGAGATCTGCAGGGGGATGAGGGGGGATGGCACAGCCCTCCCCGAGCCACTGATGGAGCCTGGGGGCAGCCCAGCCCCACTGGCACCACCAGGCCGGGAGCTCCCGTGGGCAGTCGAGGGCTGACCAGGGATAAACCCCCCAGCACCCTGACCCCTCCTCTGTCCTCCCTGTGAGGGTCCCAAACCCACCCTGACCCCTCCTCTGTCCTCCCTGTGAGGGTCTCAGATCGACCCCCGGGGCGGTGATGGACGGGACCCACCTCTTGGTGCTTGGGCACCATCCTCACCCCTTTGGGGAAACTGAGGCACCCCCATAAGCCAAGAGGAGACTCCCCAGGCTCTGGCGACCCCTCAAAGCAACGAACCCCCTGGTTTGTTGTGCCGTTGTGTTCCCAGAGCCCTGCCCAGGCCCTGCCTGGGGGTTCCATGGGCACAGGACCCGCTCTGCCCCCAACACACCGAGCCTGGAGGCAGCTCTGCACCCCCAGCCTGGCCTGGAGCTCCCTGGCCCAGCCTTGCCACTCCCCAAAACTCCCGTGGCTCAGTTCCCCCACCCGTACCCCTCAGTGGCACCCACCTGGCAGAGGGCCCCAGGGGTGGGGCGAGGCGGCGCGGGCTGGGCAGGGCTGCGGCGCGGGCACGCGTGTCTCAGGCGTGGGCAGGGCGGGCACGCGTGTCTCAGGCGTGGGCAGGGCGGGCACGCGTGTCTCAGGCGTGGGCAGGGTGGGCAGGCGTGTCCCAGGCGTGGGCAGGGAGCCACGGTGAGCGGGTGCTCCAGAGATTGTCCACGGGAGGGTCAGGGGGAGGCGGTGACGCTCTCATGAGGTTCCAGGGTTGACAGCCAAGGTCCCCACGGCAGCGACGCTCCCTCCACACTCCCTCCACGCTCCCAGCCCCTCCTCGAGGCCTACAAACGCCTTGGAAAGGAGCGAAAATGGGGCTGCATCTCCCTGGTGCCGGGACAGCCGGAGGCAGCTCAGAGATCAGGCATGCCCGTGGGAATAGGGCTGGGAATGGGATGTGCCGGGCAGTGGGTGCTGCCGGGCAGCTGGCACCCAGCTGGTGTTGGGGATTGACCCCACTCCACTGCCTGACCCCCTCTGGGGGTCGGGAGGGTGCACCCCATAGGACCCAACCCAGGGCAGCTCCTCCAGCCACGCACCCCCTGCCCCGAGCCTCGGGGGGCTGCGGGGGGGAACAGCCCCCTCCTCATTGCTGGGATGCTCTGGGCACCTTCCCAGCTCTTGGGGGCTGAGGGGAGGGGGCGATGCCACGGCCAGGGCCACGAGGAAGGGCAGCGGAGTGAAAGCGATGTGGAAACGGCGTGGAACAGGCGTGGAAAGGGGGTCAGTGCGCAGGTGAGCCCGGGGGAGGGTCGCAGTGGGGGATGCGGGGGGGGTCCGGCCTGTTTACCGGAGCCTCCGGTAAACCCTCCCCGAATACCCCCGGCCCGGGCCGGGTCCGCCCGGCCCCCCCGCGTCCAGCCCGGGGCCGCAGCGGGCCGGGGGTCTCCGGGAGGGGGACGGGGACGGAAACGCAGGAGGGGTCCGGGGCGGAGCCGGGATGGGGATGGGGATGGAGCCAGGATGGGGATGAGGATGGAGCTGAGGATGGGGATGGAACCGGGATGGAACAAGGGACGGAGATGGGGGGACGGAACCGTGGATGGGGATGAGGATGTAGCCAGGAACGGGGATGAGGTTGGGGATGGGGATAAGGATGAGAAGGGAGCCAGGGATGGGGATGGGGATGGAGCAGGGGATGAGGATGATGATGAGGACGGAGCCGGCGACGAGGATGAAGCCTGGGATGGACCCGCGGGATGAAGGCGGCGGGGGGAGATGGGGATGGAGACGGGAATGGGGTCGCGATGTGGCGGGAGGAGACAGGCCCGATGGGGTGGGGGCAGCCCGCTGTCCCCCCCCGCGCCGTCCCCCCGCGGTGTCCCCCCGGCCCAGGCCCCGCACTCACCGGCGCTGATGCTGCGCTGCGGCGGTGCCCGCCGGGATGCGGCTCCGTCCCCGCCCCGCCGGGTCCCGCTCGCGGTGCCGCTCCCGTCCCCTGTCCCCGCCGCAGCCCCGGCCCCGCCGCCGTTTCTTCCGCTCCGGAGACACCGACGGACCACGTGGGCACCGGGCGGCCGCCAGCCCCTCCCCCGCCACGCGCCGGGGCCGCCCCCGGGGCTGTGACCCCCCCCCGGGGCACACCGGTCCCCGCGATGCTCCCGGGGGGACACACGAGCTGCCCCGGACCCCCCGTCCCTCTGACACCCCTGCCGTGCCCGGCCCCGGGAAGGGGGAGCCCCTGTCCCCCGCCCCCTCCTGCGCCCGGGAAACCCCCAAAAAGGTGGTCCCGGGGCCGGGGGGGGCTTCTCCCTTCATCCCCCCGGGGTGGTCATGGCAGAACCGCAGCCCCTCACGGTGGGGGCTGGGCTCCCCCTCTGCCCCCTCCCCCTCACCCCCCCGAACATTTTATTCCCTGAATTGTTCTCGGAGCCGCTTCCATTATGGAATTACATCTTTTCCCTGTGCAGTGCAGGGTTATTAATAGCTGCTCTCCTTTCGCCGCCGCTGCTGCTGCTCCAGCTGGGCTCTGGGGGAAGGACCCCTGCAGCCCCCCGGGCTGGGGGATCCCTGCCACGTCCCAGATCCCGCAGGGACAGGCCCACGGCACGGCAAGGACAGACCCACGGCGTGGACACGGCTCTGCTTGACCCCAGTGGCACGAGGATCCCTGGAAAGGCCTCATCCCACCCCACGGGAGGAACTGGGATGAGGGACTGGGGGGATCCAGCAGCAAAGGTGAGCTGGGAGCTGCTGGAGCAATCCTGACCCCGACCATCTGCCTCCATCACTCCTGGCTCATCGGGAGAGGGGAAAAGGAGTCGGGGCAAAACCCGGCTTGGGCTTCACCCGGCCCTTTTACCCCCCTGGAGACCCAAAGGGAGCGAAGCTTCCAGCTGGGAGCACCCACTGGGCTCCCATCCCAGATCCCCCTGCCCAGCACTGCATCCAGTGCCTGGATGGAGCCTTGGATATGCTGGGAGAGCGTGGTGGTGATCCAGGACCTGGAGCATTGCCAGGGGCACAGACAGACCCCTGCCCGCCCAGGGCTGGCCTTGGTGGGTACTGCCCATGGGGTGCCAGAATACCCAGTGATTCCAGTCTGGAATCACGACTGGAACAGAAGCTGGGGCCGAAAATGCATCACAAGGCCTGGAATGTTTTGGGAGGCTGATGCCAGGCGGGCACTGGGCTGCTCTGATGCTCCAGTGAGCAAAGCATGGCCGTTTCCATCGGAATTCCTGCCAGGGAAGGGCATTTTGCCTTCGGTGCGTGGCCTGGAGAGGAAAAACAGCTCATGGAGTGTCACCTTTGGGCCACGGGAACGGGCTCTGCCGCAAACAGGGCCCCGGAAAAATCCAGTGCCAGCTCGGGCGGATTTGCTGCAAAGCACTTTGAAGTGCAAATTAAGGTTTTCCATCAGGTTGGAAGTTAATTTTGACGCAAAGGGAAACAGCCTGGCCCCGGCCCTGGTGTGTGTGGGATGGAGGCAGTGCCATGCTGGAGATGCACAGCCCTGGGGGACCCCCCTGAGCCCCCCGGGGAGGGGCAGGAGGTCCCTGGGCACTGAGGACAAGCCTTGCAGCCACCCCTGGAGCTGTCACAGGTGTGATGCAGGGAGGAGGAACAGGAGGAGACTCCAGAGGCAGGAGGAGAGATCCAAGCTCCTGTGATTGTCCCCCACCTAAGCCAGACTGCAGGATTTGGGGTCCCCACTGCACCCCCCCAGCCAATCCTGCATCTGGGAGCTGCAGACAGAGCTGGATCCAGCCTGGCCATCCCATGGGATGCTCCGCTCTTCCCGAGCCTGAGCTCCTCCCATGCAGCCACCTCGCCCCAGGACATCAGGGATGTGGTGGTGGGAGGCAAGGGGAGCACTGGGGGCTCCCCACAACCCCTGCATCCTTTTGGAATGCTGGGGATGGGAAAAGGCCACTAAAATCCCCTCAAATCCACATTTGTCCCTCCCTGTGTCCCAGGAGCCTCCTTTGCCTGCCAGGAATGGTCCCTGGACTCCAGGCCCTGCCCTGTGCCTGGGGCTGCTTCCCTGCATTTCCAGCGTCCTCCCGCCTGCATTCCCATCCCAGCTCCGTGAATTATTTAACTCTAATGCATCTCGGGCACCCTCGGGGCCTCAGCTCGCCAGGGCACTTCCATGGAGCCTGTGGCAGGGAATGATGGAGAGCAGGGAAGAGCAGGGGAAGAAAAGCAGCGGGAGAAGAGCAGGGATCTCTCCCAGCTCCCAGCCCAGGATTCCTGGAGGCTGCCAGTTCTGCACACAAGGCCTGGGCTGTGCTGGAAACGTCAGCTGAACCCAAAAACGTCCCTTCCATCATCCTCAGTGACAGTCCCGGGTTTGTTCCCGCATTAACCCCTTTCAGGAGGAATTAAGGAGCCCCTCGGATCCCTCAGTCCGAGACTTTACCTGCCATGACCCCTCAGTCCCATCAGCTCTTCCGCACTCACCCTGATCCTGATCCTGATCCTGGCTCAGTGCCCATGTGGCACATCTGGGCACATCTGGGCACTGGAATCAGGGAGAATTGGTGTCTCCCATCTGGATTCCCGGGATTTCAGCATGGCAGGGGAGCCCCAGCAGGTGAGGGCCCGGGAGCAGTGCCGGTGTAGCCACGCAGGGATGATCCCTGTGGAATGGGAACGATCAGGAGGATCAGGAATGATCAGGAGGGATGTGGCTTCTCCAGAACACCCCGGTACCTGCAGCAATGGGCAAAACCACCTCAACAAGGAAAAAAAAGCTGCCAAGTTCAGGTCCCCTCGGCTGGGAAGTTGTTTTCCAGAGGGTGACACCAACTCCAGGGACACAGTGGGTGCTCTGTCCCCTCATGGAGCCACCCCCGGGGTGGGAAAATGCCAGACAGCGACTGGGAGGAGGCACTGAGGCCACGGCAGCTCCTCTGAGGCTCCAAACCCGAGCTGTTGCTTGTTTTTCCCACCTCTCCCTGTGGGGAGCTCAGCACGCCGGGGGAAGATGCTCCACGCTCGGGCCAGCAGCGGGGAAGGGCCCGGGGGGCTGATCCTCGGGATGATGTGGGGAAGGGTCCGGGGGGCTGATCCCGGGGATGACGAGGGTGTCCCCGGGTGCCGGGGTGGCACATAGGGCTGATGACACAGCGCTGTCACCTCCGGATCCCCCGGAGAGGAAACGGGAGCTCGTCACTCCCGGAGCGCTCACCCACCCACGTGTCTCCGACACGGCGGGGGAAGGATCCTGGCAGCGGCCTCGGGGAAAATGAGGCAGCAAAAGGAAAGGGAAGGAAAACAAAAATAAGTGGGATTTGGGGGTATTTGGGAGGTAAATAAATGGCTCCTCCCCGGGGTGTTTTCCCCGCGGTTGTTACGGGGAGGGTGGAGGGAGGGAAGGGGGTGATGGCTGATGGGTGAAGGCCGAGGAGCATCAAGGGGGTGGTTCCTTCATCGATTAATTGATAAAATTTGATTAATGAAACAATTTGGAGCTGCAGTTTCGGGGTTGTGTTGGTGGGGTGTGAGGTTAAGTTGGGGGTTGGTTGAGAGGGGCAGGGCGGGACAAAGGAGCAGAGGGGAGTTCTCACTGACAGCCCTTCCCGGAGCCGAATCTCGGGCAGTTTGGGATATCCAGCAGTGCCAAAGCTCCAGTAGTTTGGGATCTCTGGGAGTGTGGAATGCCCAGCGGTTTGGAATCTCTGGGAGTTTGGAATCCCTGGAAGTTTGGGAAGTTTGGGATCTGCAGCACCACCCAATGCCCAGCCTGGGCAGCCTCTGCTGAGCCGACCGCGTTTCAATTCTAGAGCTGAAACGAGACTTGGAGGAAGAAAATAGTAATAATTTTTTAAAAAAAATCACATTATTTATTCTATTCATTAATACTTATTCTATCAATTAAACTTGCCAAGCAGCGAAATCAGCTTTTTAAAAAAATAAAACTAAATAAAAGAGGTGTTTTGCCCTCAGTCCACAGCGATGGGATCGGGGATAACGGGGAGGCTCCCGCTCTGCTGCCGCGGATTTTGGGAAGATTCCCAGCACCAAACCCCCCAGAACAAAGAGCCCAGACACAGGTTTGTTCCACTACTGTCTCTGTACTTTATTCTCCTGCTGTCTACAGCCTTTACAGCCACACAGGACAGACACAGGTCGCACTGAGGAATGCTCAGGTTCCTCCCTCGCGCCCCTTTTCCCCAGGAATGGCTTTTTGCTTTTTTTTTTTTTTTAATAGTTTTTTATTTTTTAAAATTCAT
>NW_020957154.1:0-15186 GCF_003031625.1 Empidonax traillii | reverse complement strand
TTTCTACATTCACAGTTGAACAATATTTAAGGAAGGAAAGGCGCTTTGCTGAGCAGGACAAGCGTCACCCGCCGGGAGCTCTGAACATTCGTCAGTGTTTCCCTAAAATAAAAAAGCCCTAAAGAGCGACTTTCCTTTTATTTTTATTTTTTTTAACCTTTTTTTTTTTTTAATTTTTTTTTAAACTTTTTTTAATCCTCTTTTCACTTGTGTGTTTTTTTAAATTTTTTGTACATCTCTTACGCTGCATCAGTAGGACTGAATCGGTTAGTTCATGAAATGCAACAGCCAACCCTCTTTTTTTTTTTTTTTTAATGTTTTGTGGGGATTTTTTTCTTTTTTCTTTTTTTTTTTGGTGGGGTTGGTTTTGTTTGTTTGTTTTTGTTTTGTGTGTGGTTTTTGGGAAAAGATAAACTGCAATGACTTGAAGTTGAGAATGTGGATACCGCCTCACTCACACACACTCACTCCTGGACTGAAAATCCTTCACCCCCTCCCGTCCTCATCCCGTGCTGGAGAATCCCAAGCTCCACCTCTCTCCAGCAGCCAAGACCTCACAGAAGCACCACAGCTGATCCCAGTTTGCCCTCTCTCCTCTCCTCTCCTCTCCTCTCCTCTCTCCTCTCCCAACTGGCCGTTCCCCACGGAGAAGCCAGTCCTGGGCTGTTGGGAAGAGGAGCCTCCCTCGTGTTGCTTGGACAGAATTCCCTCCTGGTTCCCTCTTCCCGGTGCGGGCTCGGCGCTGCTCCCGTGGCTGCGGCGGGATTTTCAAATGTGGTGTGGTTGGTTCTGCTTTTGTTTGTTTTGTTTGTTTTTCAAGCCTCACTCACACTCATCCTCTCATTCCCAAACATTCAGCATCCGTGCACACTCCTCACTTCTGGGTTTTGTGGTTTGTTTTTTTTTTTTTTTTTTTTCAAAAGATTGGAGATTTTCCAAGTGGGGGTCTCAGGTGTCATCCCAATGGTAACAGATCTGGAAGCAGGGAAAAATAAAAAAAAAAAGGGGTCTGTCACTGTTTGGGGGATGTGGGTTGGTGGGCTCGATCCTGGAGGGCTTTTCCAACCTTAACAATTCCATGATTCTACGAAAAAAATAACCCCCAAGGCCCCAAAATCCAACGTTCACGTGGAAAAAAAATAACAGGGATGTTAAAGGGATTTCAAGGTGGGTGACAATAATCCTCCTTCACACTTTTCCCCACAGCCTGCTCCCTTTAAAAGGTGTTTCAGTGGAATATCTGAAGTTGGAGCGGAGCCCTGAGGATCAGATTCCAACTCCCTGCTCCTCGGGGCTGCCTAAAACTGAACTGTGGCACTCAGAGCAGCTCCCAGATGCTCCCTGAACCCCCCAGGTTTCAGTTCCAGCAGGTCTGGAGGGCTCAGGGTGGTCCCCGAAGAGCACAAGTGACACATTTCAGGAAGGAGAGGGAATTTTTCCATGGGCAGACAGTGACAGGACAAAGGGGAATGGTTTCAAACGGCCAGAGGGCAAGGAGTGATGGGATATCAGGAAGGAACTGATCCTTGGAAGTGTCCAAGGCCAGGCTGGAGCAACCTGGGACAGTGCAAAGCATCCCTGGGGGGTGGAAGTGGATGAGCTTTAAGGTCTCTTCCAACCCAAAGCATTCCACGATTCCATGTTTGACCCCCAATCCCTCCAGCCTGGTGCAAGTTCACCACGTCCCTCCCCCTGGATTTGTCCCGACAAACCAACCCCAAACGGGGCTCGTTCAGAGCAAAAACAAACGAGGACGATCCTCCTGGAGAACGAAACCTCTTCCAGGCTGACCCCCTAACCATGGAGCAGGGAAGGAGGTGGGAGGGAGCCCTTACCAAGCTTGATTCTTCAGTTTTCTCAGCTCTTTAGTCGCCCAGGTAGCGAGAGTTTTTGTTTTGTTCGTCTTGGATCTCCTCCCTTCCGTTAGCAGTTCATGGATCATGGGTCTGGCTTCTACTAATTTCAGAACATCTTTCCCAAATGCTGTACACAAATCCCTGGAAAGAGGGAGAGAGAGAGAGAGAGAGAGGCTCTGAGCACCACAAACAGCTGTGCCAGCACAGAGAGCTCTGACTCACAGATCCTTTTGGAAAACGCTGCAGATGGTCACTGATTCCAGGGCTGCGACTAAAAGGGATGTTCAACCTCCTGGCCGAGGGCTGATCTGCCCTAAATTCAGCAGGAAGGACTAAAACACCCTGAAAAAATCCTAAATCTGGAATTCCTGCAGCAACCTTCACTTCCACCTCCCGGTTTCCACCTGTGCAACCCCTTCCCACTCCGAGTTTAACACCCAGCACTGCTGTAAACCCCCAGAATTGATGTTAAATACTTGAGACAGGCAGGAGAAGAGGCAGATTCCAGGGTTTCTGGGTGTGTCCCTGCTGGAATTGTGGGAGGGGGGCCTTACCCTATGAGCCCAGCAGCACAGGCCACCACTCCATCCGTGTGATCCTCGTCCCCAGCGATGTGGTCGATGTAGGACAGGATAAATTCTACTCTGGGCTGCACCAGCATCACATCAGCTGCAAGGGAAAGGCTCTGTCAGAGCAGGGGGGCACAGGGACAGAGGGACAGGACTTCCAGGGATTCCAGCAATCCCAAAACAGGCGGGATCTGGCCCAAAAGAGCTTCTCTGACAGGGAGGGGAAATGCTGCCAGAGGTTCTGAACATATTCCCTGCCTGTGGCAGCAGAGTGTTCACTCCC
Source organism: Empidonax traillii (assembly GCF_003031625.1). NCBI lineage: Eukaryota > Metazoa > Chordata > Aves > Passeriformes > Tyrannidae > Empidonax > Empidonax traillii. The sequence goes on along the minus strand of NW_020957154.1, from coordinate 12,478 downwards.
ACAGGGGAGGGAATGAACAGTGATATCCCCATGGATGTGATAACCATGGACAAAAGGTGCTCAGGGGGGACCTGATTCCTCCCTGGAAGGAGGTTGGAGCCAGGTCGGGCTCTGCTCCCAGGACAAGGGACAGGACAAGCGGAAACGGCCTCAAGTGGTACCAGGGGAGGTTCAGATGGGACATTTGGGAAAAATCCCTTCATGGGAAGGGTTGTAAAGCCCTGGCACAGGACAGCGGTGGAGTCACATCCCTGGAGCATTCAAAGCAGGTGTGGATGTGGCCCTTGGGGACACGGGCTGGAGGTGACACAGCAGTGCTGGGCTGGCAGCTGGACTCGATCTTAAGGATCTTTCCCAAGCTTTTAGTTCCTGTGATCCCAGCAGAGCTGACCCCACCCAGCTGAGGGTACTCACGATGCACGTTCTCCTGGTCTCCCTTCAGGCCCTGGATGATCCCAGTGTAGGCCTCCAGGCAGCCCTCCCTCAGCTCGTTCAGGTAATCCACCATGTCATAGTCGGACTGCAAAGGGCCACAGGAACGGGAATGAGACCCTGGGAATGCCCTGGGGACGTGCACAGCCCCTGGCTGGGCTGGGCACACCTTACCTTGTCCACCTGTGCCTGGGACGCCTGCTGGAGGGTGTTCAGCACCACGTCCAGGTACTTCTTGAACTCCCCTCCGATGGCCAGGGCGATGTCCCCGAACACCGAGAGGATCTGGGGCTTCACAGACCTATGGACATTTTCGTTCTGGAAGAGATTCCAGCAGGGCCACGCTCAGTTCTCACTCCCTCTGGGAGGGGGGTGGAGCCCATAAATGCAGATATTTACTCCACATGCAAATCCTTGCCCCCAATAAGTTTGGATCCCGTTCAAATAGTAAGCAAGATAGTTGTCAAACACGAGATGATCCGAGCATTCCCAACACTTGTGCTTCTTCTCCCACCTCCCACCTCCCTCTGAGTGTGCAGCCAACTGTTACTAATGAGGAGGGAAACACTCACCCCCAAGTTCTCCAGGAGCAGCTGCATAACCTCGTCGCAGAAAGGCAGGATGTTGGACTGCAGGGCCCTGCACAAGTCCCCAACCAGGCCCACTGCAGACAGACAGACCTGCAAATAGCACAGCAACACCCCCAGCGTGAGTCACAGCTCCAGCCTCCCGCATCCAGCCCGTTCCAGCACTCTGGAGTGGCGAGAGGTTAATTAAACCCCGGGGAATAACGACCCTGAGAGCAGCTGAGGGGCCCCTGAGCAGTCCCTGCTCCCTTAACCGTGGATAGCCCAGAGCTGAGATCCAGGGAGTGACAGGGATTTGGTCTGAACAAACCCAACCAAACTGTGTCTCAGCTCCCACCCCATGGAGGGCACCGGGACTCGACATTCCAATGGGAAATCACATCCAGGCCAACACATGTGCAGAGCCAAGGCCCTGGAGGCTTCTGCTGCATTAAGTCTTGATTTATGCACAGAATTGGGCTGGTTTGGGCTGGAGGGACCTCAAAGATCATCACATTCCACCCCCTGCCATGGGCAGGGACACCTCCCACTATCCCAGGTTGCTCCAGCCTGGCCTTGGACACTTCCAGGGAAGGGGCAGCCAGAGGTTCTGGGGGCAGAGGGAGTAAAGTCTTGGATCTGTACCTGGTACTCGGCATAGTTCTTCAGGCCAATGCCAAGGAAGGGTTTGAAGGCATCCATGTACTTCAGGAACTCTCCACCCAAGACTGTGCACGGAAAACATTCCAGTTAGAAAGAGAATCCCCACTGGTGACTGGAATCCTGTTTTGCTGGGGTTCAACAAGTCAGAAGCCCAGCATTGCATCCCACCCAAGGCCAGTGGAAATCAATTCTCCCCCAGGGCAACACACAGGGAATGAGGGGCAGGGAAAGGTGTCCAGGGCCACCTGGACTCCAGAGATCCTCCAGAGATTCCTGAGCTCAGGAAGGGTGTGGAGACCTTCAGAGGGACAGGCAAGCGGGTCCAAGGCAAGGAGGTGGCATCCAAGATTTTCAGCAGCACCACATTCCTTTGTCCTGGAGCTCCAGGTGATGCCACAGCCACCACCTTCTATACCTGCACCAGGAGGCTCAAGCTGCCTGGAATTCCAGAACCCCAATGGAATTTCCCTTCACCCCTTCCAAGGCTGATTTTTGCCACTGTGATTTCCGATAAACAAGAGCTGTAAATCCACTGCCAGAACAGCCCTGAGTCACCAGGGAGGGTGAATCACTCAGGTAACGTTCCATCTGCCCTGGAGCTGCTCCAAGGGAACAGGTTCCCTTGGGATGGGAACTGGACAGAGCAGCACTAATTTGGAGGTGAGCTTTTCTGGCAAAATTTGCTCTGTGGTAACTTTATGAAAAGTGAAACCAAACCATTCCTTCATGGACCAGTCTGGAATAACCAGCCAGGCTCAGAGGCGGCGAGATCATGGAACACAGGATGGTTTGGCTTGGAAGGGGCCTTCAGGATCATCCAGAGACACTATCCAGGTTATCCCAGTGACACTATCCACTATCCCAGGTTGCTCCAAGTCCCTTGGACACTTCCAGGGACGGGGCAGCCACAGCTTCTCTGTCCCAGGAGTGGTCACACGACGCCTTGAGCAAAACCCGCCAATAATGCCGCTTTTCTCCCCACACAAACCAAAAGAGCAGGATCCAAACCCGCCCTGTCCCAGCCCCTGCCTCCTCCCAGGCCAGTGCTGACCTTCCACCAGGGTGCTGACGGCCATCAGGGCGTCCTCCTGCACTCCCCCCGAGCCCGCCGTGCTCTGGAACATCCTCAGCAGCGAGGCCATGACCACGTCCGAGATCTGCAGGGCGTCCTGGTGCTGCACCTTCCTCAGCACGTTCTGCGGGCACATGGACACACACACACCACTGCTGCCAGCCCTCTCAGCCTGCAGGAAGCTTTTCCACCCCCTTTCCCAGACAGGAAGCTGCCGTTTGAACTCCCCACTGCTGCCAAAAATCCGCTTGATCGCCGCAAAGTCCCTTTTTCATCTCGCTCCATTCAGTTTTGCAGCCACAGAACAAGCTGAATTTACCTTTCCTGCTGCATAGGCTGTTCTCCCAGCTTTCCATTTGTAAGCTGGAATTAAATGTGACCAGCCCAAATCTGATCCTATGAAAAAAAACCCCACGAGCAGGGTCCCTTTTTCTGCCCACAGCAACGTGAGGGCCCAACAGTTTTGCTTCCAAAGCACAGAACGAAAACTTTAGAAATTGCTGGTTGCTGAAATAAAACACTTTTTATGGGAATAGAAGGACCAGTTCTTTATAGTAATTATTATTTGAAGGCTGATTCTTCACTCCAAAGAGATGGACTTTAAATGTTTAAATGATTAAGTCTTGATTTACAGAACCACGGGGTGGTTTGGGTTGGAAGGGACCTTTGGAGATCATCAAATTCCAGCCTTCCACTAGCCCAGGTGGCTCCAAGCCCAGCCCAACCTGGCCTTGGACACCTCCAGGGATGGGATTTGCTCGTTCCTTTTAAATACTAACAAATGCATTTATAGCAGAATAAAACTCTGTAACAAAAAGAGGCATGTGATTATTCAACAGTGAAAAAAGCCCCTCTGCTGGGCTGTGCTCAGTGGTATTTAAGTCTCTGCTGCAACTCAGGAAATGCTTCAGGTTCAGATTTGGGGATACACACACGTTTATCAATTAAAACTGGCAGTTTAATTCCACTTCTCTTACACTCCCCAGGGGCAAACCAAGCTGTGCTGGGAGAGATCAGCGAGCACCACGAGGAGATTCCAGACACTGAATCTCCCCCATTAAAGCCCAGCTTAAGGACAGATTATTCCCACCTAACCATTCCTTTTAAAATTACCCTAAAAATTGGAAGAGTGAAAAGCAACCACAAGGCTTTTGAGTGAGCAAATGAATGATTCCTCACATCAGCCTGGAGACAAACACCACAGACTCCAACAGGGTGCTCTGATCAATCTCCTGAGCTGATTTTGGGGGAAAAAAAACAAAATAGGTGTTTTCAGCAGGATTTGCAGGAGTAACCAAGGAACTGCACTGCACTGCTGCTCCCAGTCACACTGCTCATTTACCAGATGTTTCATTTCAAGGCCTCTCAGTGCCTTTTAATTAGAGCCATTTGAAAGAAGAACACCAGCCACAGGAGGCAGATGAAGGAATTCGAGCCATGCTGGAGGTTTTTTTTTTTTTGGCCTGTGCCAAGCAAAAAGGGGTTGTTCAGGCTGTAGCCAACACAGGAGCCAAGCTGACAGCACATACAATCCTTTATCCCACCTTTACCAGGCTGCCCACAGTGTTCCTGACTCAAATTGCCCTAAATTCTGTCACTAGAGTGCGACTCAAGGCTTCTGATCCTCGTCTCACCTCCCACGTGTCAGCTGGGACACAAATCCACTTTCCTCATTCAGATCTGATCAACAGGCCCCGAGCCTGGATCCTCAGGGGCACAGAAACGTCCCTAAAGCCACCCCATTCCCCTAAAATCCCCCCCAAACCAGCGGGGCTCTCACCTGGAGGGTCGCACAGAGAAGGGACTGGAGGTCGTTGAACTGGATCCTGTCCGAGGTGCTCTGGATGTGGGACTGGAACACAGGAGAAGAGAGGCTGCACTGGCTTCTGACAACACCAGCAGGTCCAGATTGTGTTTAAATATTTGGGTTGGCTGTTTTTTTTTTTTTCAGATTTAAGACAGGAGAGACTGTGCAGAAGCTTAAAATAGCACCCCAGGATCTCAAATCCCACCCAGCCCCGCCTTCCACCAGCCCAGGTTGCTCCAAGCCCCGTCCAACCTGGCCTTGGACACTCCCAGGGATGGGGCAGCAGCTCTGTAAGGGAGGTTTCAGTTGGGATTTACCCACCTCCATCTGCAGCACTTGCTGGAGCCGCTCCATGATGACCAGGGTCGTTTTTTGGACAGCAGGGTAACAGTCCTTGGCACTGTTTTTCACTATTTCCATCAGGGATTCATAGGCAGAACTCCTCAAGTTATTCTGGTGTCCATCAGGTCTGGAACAGAAGGGATAATTTGCAGCTCCCAGTGCTCAGCCTTGCTTAGAAACAGGTTTTTTTTTTTTCCTTTAATTTTAGTAAACCAGTAACAGCCACATTTCAGTGCTGTGACGAGCAGCACTTGCATCCCTGTACTCCATGAAGCCACTTTTAGCTCAGTTTGGTGTGTTTTTTTCCCCCCCCATTCTCTATTAATGATTTTCAGTCGCTGGGAAGGAGGAGAGGGAGAGGAAAAGCCTCAAAGCCCCCAGAGAGAGGTGGGGATGTGGAAAGGGATGGAGTGGAACAGGCAGGGAAATGGGCAATTCCCAGGGATTTCTGCTTGTGCCCTGTTGAAAATTCCTTGGTTATCCAGAGGACCTGCAACCAACCCAGCTGGGCCTGAAAGTGTGCACTAAAAACTCAGATTCAAAGGAAAACAGGGGAGGTTTAGAGAAAAACAGAGAGATTCAAGGTAAAACAAGGAGAGAGGTTCAAAGTAAAGTGGGAGAGACTCAAGGTAAAATAAGAGCCTCAAGATAAAACAGGAGAGATTTCAAGTAAAACCAGAAGAGATTAGAAGTCAAAGAGAGGAGATCTGAAGCAACACAGGGAAGGGACTCTCTCGGGGGTGCCCAGTACCTGTCTGCAGTCTCCAGGAGTTTCTGCACTATCAGCTCAAAGGAGGAGGACAAGCAGTAGGTTGCTGGTTCTTCCTGATCATCAGGCACATCTGCAGCTTCATAGGCAGCTTCAGCAAGGCTGGAGAAGGCCTGGAACACACCAAAAAACGTGGATTTTATTTCCCCTGGGTTTGGCCTCGTTGGTCCAGGAACACAAATTCCATCAGTTCCCATTGTAAGAATCAAAAAAAAAACCCCAACCCAAAACTCCAAAAAAACCCCACCAGGATTAGCAACTGCAGAGCAACTGTGCTGAGGCAGGTGGGTGAGAGGAGCTGAAAGCTTCCTGATTTTCATTTTAATTTAGAAAACACATCCCAATCATCACCCAGAGCAGACAAAAAGCCACAGCTCCGTGGACTTGTGCCAGGAGCCACAGAAAGCCTTTAAACCTCTGGCAGAGGGAAAGAACAGCTCCTGTCACTTCTAAAGCTTGTTTTGACATGCAAATCCTCCTCTCCACTCAGTTCTACTCCAGCAGCAACCTCGGAGGGCAGGGAGGGACATGGAGCAGCAGAGACGCCTCTGGGAGTGGATCCTGCTCCCCAGATTAGTTCTGCAATCACCACAGATCCAAGTGGTGGTGATGGGGAACGAGGTTTTGCACCTTTTCCTTGAACTGTCTCCCCAAAAAAACCCTTAAATCCCTTTTCCCAACAGCCCTTACACGTTACCAGGGAGTTTCCACTGAAGGCAACTTCCACACTCAGTGAATATTATAGTTTTTCTCCTTAAAATCCATTTGTTCCTTAATTTTTTTCCCCACAGCCACAGAAGACCTGAGATAATTTGAGTGTCAGCCACGGTGTGTGTTGGGTGAGCAAGCCATGAATCAGCCTGAAATCCTTTAAAGTGTGTGTGGAAAAATATGGGAAAAATAAGATGGGAAAAAATACAGAGAAATATGAAAAGAAATGGGGGAAGAAATAAAAGGGGGGGGGAGAAATAAATAGGGGGGGAGAAATAAAAGGGGTGAAGAAATGAATGGGTGGAAAGAAACAAATGAGGGTAAAGAAATGAATGGGGAGGACAAACGAAATAAATGGGGGGGAGAAATAAGGGTGGGGTAGAAATAAAAAAAATACAGGGAAAATGAAGAGAAATATGGGGGAAATACAGAAAAATATAAGGAAAACATAAATGTGTGTATTCCTCTCTGTACCTCTTGATTTGTATCCACATAAATCGCAATAACTCCCTGACAGGAGTGGGATGTCAGGTGGGGTTGGGCTCTTCTCCCAGTAACAAGCAACAGGACAAGAGGAAACAACCTGTTCCTCCAGGGGAGGCTCAGGTTGGACATCAGGGAAAATTCCTTCATGGATTGAGGCCCCAGAACACCCCTGGAAGTGCCCAAACCCCACGGGAGGACACGGGGGAGCAGCCGGACCCCACCCCCTGCAAGCCCCGCCATCCCTTGGGAGCAGAATTCCCAGGCTGGGCTGGGTTCCTGGAGCTGCCAGGGGGTTCCTCACCCAGCAGACGTTGGTGGCCACCCTGGGCTCAGCGCTCAGCCCCTCCATGAGGCACTGCAGCAGCGGGGCCAGGTAGATGTCGTTGATGGCGGCCTCGGGCAGCATCTCACAGATCCGCCCCACCGTCCAGGCTGTCGTGTCCCTCACCACCACGCTGGGGTCCTTCATCAGCTCTATCAACGTGGGCATGGCCTGCAAAACACCAGCCAGGAGCAGCCAGGTCAGGGGAGGGTGCAAAATGCAGGGGTTCACCAGCGTTTGAACCGCTCGAGCCGACCCAGCTGCCTCCCCATCCCATCGTCTCCGACAGCTCAGAGCTCAGCTCTGCTCTCTCAGGAGGCAGGATCAGAGATTCCCTTTGGGAGCAAATCCCCCTCTCCACTCAGCTCCACTCTCTCAGCTCCCTCTGCAGGCAGGGAGGGACGTGGAGCAGCAGAGATGCCTCTGGGGGTGGATCTGCACCAGGATAAAGCTCTGGAATCACTGCAGAGTCAGGTGTAGGGGATGGGGCACAAGGCGTCCCATTCCTTGAGCCTCCCAAAAAATGGCTGAATCCTGACATTCCTTTTCCAAACACTTGTTCCATTTTGCTTTCCATCCCACCTGTAGCAGGGACAGTTTCCACAGCGTTTACAAACTCAAGGCAGCTCCTACGCCCGACATTAAATCAACCCACGGACTTTTGGCTCCACAAACCCCCAAAACCAGGCGACTTCCCTCTGGTTTTCCTTAAATTAAGACCACGTGCCAACCAGAATTCCTCCTCCAACCAACCCAGGGGCTTTTAACCCCTCCAGAGCCCCCCATTTCTCACCTGTATTACTAAAGGTTTGAGCTGGTTGGGCTCTGGCCCTTCCAGGATGCACCCGAAGGCCATCACGGCCGCGTCCCGGTACCTCCAGTCGGGATTCTTGATGTGCTCCTTGATGAAGGGCAGCACGTGGGGGACGATGTCGTCCTCACAGCAGGTGGCCAGCAGCATCAGGCACACCCCAGCTGCCTTGCAGGGGTTCCAGTCGTCGTCGTCGTCGTTCTCATCCTGGAACGGCGCCGGGAACGTCCCTCAGCACCCCAGGGGTTAACCCAGGGATGGGGTTGGATTTCCAGCAATCCCAGTCCCCCAGAGCAGTCACTCACACCCCCTGCACCTCCCCTGCCTGGAGCAAAGCTCTGCTGGCACACCTGGAGCGGCCTCACCCACTTCCACAACTCCCTCCCTCTCACCTGGGCGGAGATTTTACCCCTTGGATCTGTATCATCCATCCCGGAGCGATCCCTAGGGATTTTTGGCCCTGCAAGCCTCCAAAGGCAGGTGATGTCCTTCTAATTCTCCTTAAATTAAAGCATGTTCAGAGCAGAATTCCTGCTCCGAATAATCCAGGTATTTTGGGCTCTACAAACCTCCCAAAATGGGTGATATCCTTCTGTTTTTCCCTGAATGTGCGAAGCAGAATTCCTGCTCCAGCTAAAACAGCTCCTTCCCCCACTAAGCCCAGGCTCTCAAACCCTTTAAAGCTCAGCTTGGGATTCTCTCACCTGTTTTGTTTAACAAGCACTTGAGAACCTCCTGCAATTTAACTCCAAGATAAAAAAACAAGCAGGGAAACAATTCCCTGGATCCACTCGGAGCACTTTTCCCAGCCAAATGAACTCTGTCCCGTACAGCTTAATTAACAGTTTTACTTCTTCTAATTAGACCTGCTGCAGCAATTCCATTAGTTTTGATTAGCCTGGGAAGCACAGCCCCAAAACAAGTCCCTGGGAAGTGTTTAATGGGCACTAAATAAACATGGGCCTCGCATTTCAGGCTCCACATTCCAGGAACTGGATCTCACATTGGCTTCAATCTCACAAATATTTCCTTAGGAATACAGGGAATTAGCAAACCTCTTCAGAAACCATAAATGCAGGGAGGGTGTGAGGAGAATTGAGCAGGGGGGAGGAAAAAAAAGCTGCTGGAGGCAGTTCCACAGTCTCAGCCCCAAAACTGATGCATCATTTGCTCAGAGTGGTGCATGAAATCTCATCACAGACCGAGGCACTGCCACCACCTGGAGCACCTCTGGGAGCCAGAACCCCCTTCCCAGGGCAGGCAGGAGCACCCTGATCCCACCAGGATTCCCAACTCACCTGCTTGGTCAAGGTCTGTGTCAGAATTGGGACCAAATACTGGAGGGCCCCCTTGGCATAGAACTTGCTGGTGTGCTCTGGAGGCCTCCCTTGTTCTGCTGCCTGGAAAAAAACGGGGTAAAAAGGGGGGTTTTCAGTGGCTAAAGAGGCTGAATTTATTATAAACTCCCTTTAAAAGTTGTTATGTAATGAATATTATATATATAAAATGTATATCACAATGTATCAATCTATGACACTAATAGAACATTACACATTAGACATACTCTACATTATATTATATATATTAGACATTATATAATGATTGCATATTATACATCATGTTATTACATAACAAAATATTGTACATTATACTACGAATGCTAATGTATCCATAACATTAACAGCATAATATATAAAATATTATTATTAATATACAATAGAAATTACTATAATATTATTAACCCCAAATTCCCTTTCCATGCTTTCCTCCCCACACAAATCCGAAGCCAGGAGGCTCAAGGACACCCTGCACCCAGTCAAACACTCAAACACCCAGCCTGAATTTCCCATTCCATGCACACCCAAATCCCTTCCTCCCAGGGCACAATTATCCCTATTTTCAGTTCCCAGGTCTAATTAGGGAGGTGCCCCCGAGGTGAAGGAGCAAAAGGTGCCCAGCAAAGCACCCAACCCCACGAGCTGCTGCCTGTCCTTTTCTCCTTGCCTGCTTTTATTTATTTTTTTTTTTTTGGGAGGGGGGCATTCAACATAAATATATATTTAGCTGCTTTTAAAGATGGAAATGATTCATCTCCAGCCCTTTCAAAGTTTTTTCAGCTGTTATTGATCTCTGCAGCTCATTTATGCAAACAGCATCTGCATGCAGAACAACACCCCAAACCCAGCCCCAGCCCTTCCAAGGGATAATTACTTTTATTCCACCCGTAGTTTTATATTTAACTGACAAATAATGGATTATGTGGAACGTGATCAACCCTTCTGCGGGCTGGGGTGGGACTGAGCCCCTCAGGTCTGTGACAGACCCCAAAATTTAAGAATACAGAGTCCCCCAGGCCCCCAAAACAGCAGGTAATTGAAGATTTCCTCTGGATTCCTTGGGATATATAAATGCAACGACCCCAAACACTCCTCAAGAGCACCAGCTCCAAGATCTGAGAATTCCCTGGCCTGGAGTACATGCTTAGTGCACATCTAGGTTAACCCTGGAGCTGGAGCTGGAATGCTAACAAGGGATCAGGTACCTGCCTGGCAGAGCCCCAGCCCTTGAGTGGCACAGCCAGACCTGTCACAGAACCTCCATCCCAATTCCCTGGCAGGGATTTTCCTCTCCTGCACAGGCAGCTCAGCCTAAGCTGCTCTAGGAAGGGAAAGGGGCAGAGCTGAGCTTCACTTAGAGCTTTACACCTTAAAACAACCCCAATCCCTCCCTGTGAGGGTGGGCAGGCCCTGGCACAGGTTGCCCAGAGAATTTTTGGATGCCCCTGGATCCCTGGAAGTGTCCAAGGCCAGGCTGGACAGGGCTTGGAGCAACCTGGGCTGGTGGAAGGTGTCCCTGCCCATGGAAGGAGGTAGAACTGGAATTTTAAGGTCCTTTTAACCCAAACCATTCCATGAGTGTGTGATTAAAGGAAATCCCAAAAGCAGCCCCTCAGCTGAGGCCTCACATTCACCTGGTGGAGCAGAAGAACCCAAGCACTGCTCACCCCTGCACTGTCCCAATCCATTCCTCCCCCAAAACCGGAATTCCAGAGCTCCCGTTTCAGGTGCCCAAAATGAAAGGAGAAACCAAGGCAGGTTTTCAAGGGGGAAAAAAGGAGAAAAATGCTGCTGTTCCCTGAGTTGTTTCAGCAGCAACCCCAGCCTGGGGGGCTCGGGGGAGTCCCACTGGCTCCAAGCATTCCCAGCGCTCCCACCTCCGAGGCCTCGATGGCCAAATCCATCTCCTCGTCACACACGTTGGACCAGAACTCGATTCCCTGCAGAGCCACCTCATCTATGTCACTCTTCATTGCTTCAATAGTTATCTGGGAAACAGGAAAAAAAAAAACAAAAAAAAACCCACAAAAGGACATTTTAACAAGTTGTTTCTCCTGGAATCCACGTCCCAACTCTCGGCCTGTCGGCAGGAGATCCCAGCCCGGCTGAAATCGGATGCCACTTTGGAGTTATTGTTCTTGGAACTTCCAAATAGGATTATTTTATCAGCTCTGAGCCCCCCTGGGAGGGCTGAGGAGCACGGACAAAATCAGCATTGTCCCAGCTTTTGGAGCCCCAGGTCTGAGAGTCCTGCTGCTGGTGAGGGGGGTTTTATGGGGAGAGGGATGCCCAGCATCCAGGCACAGGAAAATCAGGGATACAAAAGGAAGAAAAATCAGGAATACAAGGAAAGTTTTGTAAAAGATTAGGATAAAGGAGGACAGGGAGATCAGAGAAATAAATGTGAGAAATATAAATACCAGTAAAGGACCAACATAGAAATAAATATGGGAAATATAAATATGAGTAAAGGAAGATCAGAAGTAACTGTGAGGAACGTGGATATAAATATGAGAATCAGAACTACAAGTAAATGTGAGAAATATAAATACAAACGTGAAAACTAAATACAAATATATGAGAAATAGAGATACAAATAAATATAAGAAATAGAAATACAAGTAAGAGAATTAGAAATACAAATAGATCTGAGAAACAAAAATACAAATAAATAGGAGAGACAAAAATACAACTATAAGAAACCTGAATACTCACAGCAAACAGAGCAGGCCCCATGTAGGTCTCCATATACTGATAATAAAGGGACATTATCTTCACCAGATTCTGTAAGGCAGCCACTCGTACCTTTGGGGTAAAAGAGGGGTTATTTAGCACAACTGTGGTTATTTTAGGTGGGTTTGGGTGTCAGAGGTTCCCCCCAGCTGCCCCAGGAAGGTGCAGGGGCAAAGCAAGCCCTGGATTCACTCACCCTTGTATCTGGACACTGTGTTGCTTCACAGACTACTTGCATAATAAAGTGCCTTTCAGACTGGAGGAAAGAAAGCAAAAAGAACATTAGGAGTGTCTTACAAAAGCACTGGAGGCTTCCTGGGGAGGCTGGGTTTGAGGCTGGGCTGGCCCAGTCCCTCCTGCAGCACTTCTGAAGATGCAGGGGCAGCACAGGGCGCTCACTGCACTATTTTAAACCATTTCTTCCCCC